>NW_026059534.1:0-51847 GCF_023721935.1 Panthera uncia
GAATCCGAAGCAGCCTCCGGGCTCCGAGCTGTCAGCACAGAGCCCGATGCGGGGCTCGTACTCACGGACCGTGAGATCGTGACCTGAGCCCAAGTCAGACACTTAACCGACCGAGCCCCCCAGGTGCCCCAAGTGAGACCTTCTTCTGCCCGGCCTCACTCGCGAGGTGCCCACGTTGGTCTTCCCATCACAGACCACTCCTAGTAGAGTGCTGGGTTGTGAAGGAGCACTGTCCTTGGAGTCAAAAGACTGTTTGGAAGCAAGTCTTTCAAATCTCTGAACCCGGGTTTCTGCATCTGGGGAGTGGAAATAACACAGGCCTTCCTCTCCTCTCAAGGGAGGTCAGAGGCATGCACTTGAAAGCCCTTCAGCCCTCGATGCCTTATGAACCCATGGGGGCTGTGCTTCATTTTTACTTTTGACACACTGGGAAGTCCTCAGTCTGGGGACCCCGGTTCCTTAATGTTTGTACCATACTTTGCAACGGGTACCAAGAATGGACTGTGTGAACTAACCGATGTTGGTCTGGGTCACCCAGCTTGGGTTGAGTGCTGAGGCTTCTGCCCTGCAGCCGGCCTGTGTGTGGACCAGCCCACCCTCTTAGGGTAGCAGTGGAGCCCTGGCCCCAGGCGAGCGGCAGAATGGGTCTCCTAGCACAGGGTCTGTTGCCCAAGTCAGCACACATCTCAGTTTATTTCCTAAATGTCATGAGCTGAGTAGGGCTGTGTCAGCCGGCCGTCTTGGTCGGACTTTGACCCAGGGCAGAAAATCTGAAATCTTCTTCTTCTTCTTCTTTTTTTTTTTTTTTTAAATTTTTTTTGGTGTTTGTTTATTTTTGAGAGAGAGAGAGAGAGAGTGTGTGAGCAGGGGAGGGGCAGAGAGAGAGGGAGACGCAGAATCCTTAGCAGGCTCCAGGCTCTGAGCTGTCAGCACAGAGCCCGACACGGGGCTCGAACCCATGAACTGTGAGATCATGCCCTGAGCCAAAGTTGGACGCTTAACTGACTGAGCCACCCAGGCGCCCCAGAAATCTTCTGAATCAAATCTTTTGATGCAGATCAAAGACTTTTTTTTTCTCTTGGTAGATTTATGCATGTATGTTCTCTGTATTGCCTAATAAAGAAAAGGTACAGAGTCAAATGCTGTCTTTGAAATAGTCACCCTGATGTTTAAAAAAAAAACAGTGGCTATGAGCTTGACTTTGATACACTGGATGATATGAGGAACTGTTGCACACTTGTATATATTTTTCATTTTTCAAAGCATCTTAAACTATATTACAGAAACACTGTACATAGAAGTAGAAGAGAATAATGGTACCCATCACCCAGTCAGTATTTCCAACTTTCTGTTGTTTTCTTTTATCTCTTTCCCCTCTACCACTTTTTTTCTTGCTGGAGTATTTTAAGGAAATCATAAATATTATATCAATTTATCATTGCCAGTAAGTGCTTCAATATTTATCTAACAAACAAGGACTTAAAAAACAACTTGACCACAACACCATCATAGTCACTTTTATGTAAACCTCACTGTGGTTATTTTTTGCAAGTATGTAAGAGACTACAACCTAAAAAAGAAAAGGCAGATTGAAAGTTCATGGTATTTTGGGAATTCTTTTATAATGAATCTCTGATAGAATTACAAGTGATGCTACGAAGCCTGGAATGTATGAAGAGAAGCAGGAGTGCTTGTATTGAATGAGCTGTGGCCTAAATAAAAGTCGAGGTACCTTAGCTTGATTTTGAGTAGCGCATGATTTGGTACAATGTCAAAGTCTTTTCTACCTCCATTTTTATTTTTATGTATTTTTTTAATGTTTATGTTTGAGAGAGGGACAGAGTGCGAGCAGTGGAGGGGCAGAGAGAGAGAGGGAGACACAGAATCTGAAGCAGGCTTCAGGCTCTGAGCTGTCAACATGGAGATACAGGGCTTGAACTTGAGAACCGCGAGATCGTGACCTGAGCCGAAGTCAGGTGCTTAACCAGCTGAGCCACCCAGGCGCCCCCTACCTGCATTTAAAAAATCTCATGTTTACAAGAATGAAAGTATGTTCTTAAGTAATGCAAGTACATATTGCACAAGAAGTCTGAAGAAAATCAAAATTACCCATAATCCTACATCCTTTAATAAAGATAACCATTATTTAAGCTTTCAAGAAATTGACTTCTGGGTTATTTTTTCTGTATAAGTTACATACATAGAGAAGTAGAAGTTGTATAGGATGATCTAAGCTTTGTAAACAATTACATAACATTCTTTCTTTTCTTTTTTAATTTTTTAAATTATTTTTTAAACGTTTATTTTCGAGGAGACAGTGCAGGAGTTGGGGAGGGGAAGAGAGAGAGGGAGACAGAGGATCTAAGCAGGCTCCCTGCTGTCAGCACAGAGCCCGATTCAGGGCTGAAACCCCTGAACCGAGAGATCATGACCTGAGCCGAAGTCAGGTGCTTCACCAACTGAGCCGCCCAGGTGCCCCTCTTTTATTTATTTTTTTAAGTTTGTTTATTGTGGGGCATCTGGAGCCTGCTTCGGATTCTGTGTCTTTGTCTCGCTTTCTGCCCCTCCCCCGCTCATGCTCATGCCCCCCCCCTCTCAAAAATAAAGATTAAAAAAATACTTCTCTTTAAGAAAAAAAAAATGAAGTTTATTTTGAGAGAGGGGGAGGGTGAGAGGGGGATAGTGCGTGGGGAGGGAGGGAGGGAGGGAGGGAGAATCCCTAGCTGGCTCCACACTGTCAGTGCAGAGCCGGACCCAGGGCTTGATCTCCTGAATCATGAGATCATGACCTGGGTTGAAATCAAGAGTAGGACTTTTGATGGACTGAGCCACCCAGGTGCCCCTCTCTTTTCTTTATCCTGCTGTTTTCTCCTCTACCTTTTCCACCTATAAGGGGCAATTCCTAAAATTGCCCATGAAATTTCATTATATGAAACAGAGGTGGAATACCTCCATAGCTATAGTGATTTGGTGTTTGTACTCCTGGGCAGTCGTTTCTTTGGGCCATTGCTTTTGTCTATCAATGATCTTTTGTGCTGAAGTCAAATTTCCAGTGAGCTTGTTGAGACCTAGGTATAAACGTCGGCAGTTGAGAGAATTGTAGGGTGCTGGATGCCTCTGAGGGAAGAGTTAAAAGTTCTGATTCTCAGATGTCCTGTTCAGCTTCACTCCTGATTGGAGAACAGTACCTATTTGGGGACATCTGTCATTTTATGATGTGGAACTATCGGAGAATATTTCACTCCTACCAGAAAGTTCTGAAGTTTTTTTTTTTTTAATTTTTTTAATGTTTATTTATTTATTTATTTTTATTTTATTTTTGAGACAGAGAGAGACAGAGCATGAGTGGGGAAGGGGCAGAGAGAGAGGGAGACACAGAATCCGAAGCAGCCTCCAGGCTCTGAGCTGTCAGCACAGAGCCCGACGCGGGGCTCGAACTCACAGACCGGGAGATCATGACCTGAGCTGAAGTCGGACGCCCAACCAACTGAGCCACGCAGGCGCCCCTTTAATGTTTATTTTTGACAGAGAGAGAGAGAGAGAGAGAGAGAGAGAGACAGAGCATGAGTGGGGGAGGGGCAGAGAAATGGGGAGACACAGAATCCGAAGCAGGATCCAGGCTCCGAGCTGTCAGCACAGGGCCCGACGCGGGGCTTGAACCCACAGACCGACCGCGAGATCATGACCTGAGCCGAAGTCGGACGCTCAACCGACTGAGCCACCCAGGTGCCCCGAAAGTTCTGCGGTTTTAAAATATGTTAATTTCAGAGTGTAAAGGCCTTGGTTTTGGATTCCACTGTATTTATCTATAAAATAACTAGAGGAAAATGGAATAGCATTTTTAGCCCAGCTGTATAGGGAAGATAAACTGGTGACCACCGAAGCAATGAAGAAAATCATCATACACGAGACAGATGTGCCTGAATATCGGAAGGGGGAAAAAAAAAGAAAAATAGCTCGGCCACAGGCAATAGAATAAATATTAAATGGGATTCCATAGCATGGGTGCAGATAATGGGACAGTTTTGAAGATTAAATGGTTATCATCGAAAATAAAAAGAATTGAGACCTCAAAGGACAGTACCCAAAGTCTTCATTAGTTAGGAGGAATGAATATAAGGAATTTGAAACAACAGCAATGAAAAATAAGAGTCATTTGTCTATCAAAGTACCAGAAATGATTATAGCCCATCATAGGTTTCTGTTAAGAAATACTTGATAATGCTGTGTATTGTCTTTTTGCTACAGCCTGGTGTTCTATAAGAAGGACTCAACACAAAACAAAGCTGTTCATTACCACTGACCCATAAATTCCCTGTTGAGAACTGTATTCTGAGGAAGTAATCTGTGGAGTCGGGGTTGGAGGAAGAAAGTTAACTTGGGGAAAGCTGTTCATACTAATAAAGCAATATATCCAACACAAAACATCACGGAAATGACCAAACGATGATTCGCATAATATACTGAATTACTATATAGCAGCTTAAGATAAAAGTCATGTGTAAGCGTTAGTACTGCATGGATATGTGTATGAAATAAGAAAATCAGGATATGAGAGCATATGAGCACACTGGACCCTCTGTCCCTCTTAATAAAGTCCAGAAATTGCTTCAAACCCGTGGTTCTGGAATTTTGGATTTGACTTACAAACTAAAATTTAGAAATAGAATTTTGGAAGCAGCATAATGTTGCAACTATTAAAATTTGGCCAGTAGGGTATTTAATTTAATTGTTTCATATTTATTTATTTACTTGTTATTTATTTTTTATTTTTATTTTAGAGAGAGGGGAGTTGGGGAGAGTGGCTGAGAGAGACAGAGAAAGAGAATCTTAACTAGGCTCCAAGCTCAGCACGGACCCTGATGGGGGCCTGATCCCGTGACATGGGGATCATGACCTGAGCCAGAAGCTCCACCAACTGAATGCCCAGGTGCCCCAGGAAGGACATTTTTAAAGCATAGTGACAATCTGTAGTTACTACCATCTCATAAGAGCACATTTTAATTCCCCCATCCCCTCACTTTCCTCTCCTATCACCACCTCCAAGGCCTATAATCTCTGAATAAAGAATCGTTCATTACACTGAGTAACTTTAGTTTTATGAAAAACCTGAGTTATCCTTGTTTTTAATATTTTATCTTGAAGTGGAAGAGTATTCATCGTGGATTGATTCTAGCCTATGAATTTGTGTGTTTTTAAACCACTGATCGCCACTGACCTTTTCTTCTAAAGAATTGTTTTTAATGTTTATTTAATTGGAGGGGGTGGGGGAGAGAGAGAGAGAGAGAGAGAGAGAGAAGGCATGCCAGATGTGGGGAAAGGAGGGGCATAGAGAGAAAGAAAGGGAGAGAACCCCAAGCTGGCTCTGTGCTATAAGCATGGAGCCCAATATGGGCTTGAACTCATGAACTGTGAAATGATGACCTGGGCTGAAATCAAGAGTTGGATGCTTAACCGACTAAGCCACCCGGGCGCCCTACCACTGATTTTTTAATCCTGTCACCTTCTTACTCCCTGCTGTCCATAGGATAAAGGTTGTACTCTTCTGCATGGCAAACAAGGCCTTCCGTAGTCTGTCCATCTCTATGTCCTGCCCTCGGCATGCCTGCTCGTCCCCACCATGTGCTTGCTGCCTCCCTCTGTTGGGAGGTTATGTTGCCCATGTAGAACTTTCTGCCGTGATGGAACTACTCTATCCCTTTCGTTCTTCTCTGGGGGAGCCGCCATTACGTGGGGCTCATGAACTCTTGAAATGTGCTAGTCTGAACTGAGATGTACTGTAAAAGTACAATGCACGCTAGATTTCGAAGTAGTACCGAAGGTAAAACAGTTCATTAATAATGTTTTAATACTCATTGCAAGTAGAAATGAAAATATTTTCTGTTAGGTTAAATATATTAAAATTCATTTTACCTTTTGAAGTGTGCCTACATGCCTCCCACTTGTGGCTTGCGTTACATTTCTTAGATAGCACTGCCCTCGATTGTGAGCTTGCTCACCCCATCACTTGTCCACCCATTCTACAGGCACTGAGCACCTACTATGTGCCAGGCTGGAGTTTTATGCGGAAAGCATTAAAAGCAAAAACAAGAACAAAAACCATCCTTGCGTCTTCTAGCCCCCGGCGCAACTCCTGGGCGTGTTGGTTGGACAACTTGATTTGAAGACCCATTTTCTAGCAGTCGGAGTGCTTTGGAAACAATGTGGAGGCATTCAAGGGTTGCTTAGGCAACCGTGGGCGGTGGATGATGACCGGTCAAGGGTTGAGTCAGGTATTCGTTTGGTTTCCTCTGACTCCGAGAGCTTTGGGTGGGGGGGGGTAATTCCTAGATGTCTGGGTGACCAAGTGGAAAGCAATGATAGTGCGAGCCTACCTGAATGTGCCACTGGAAAGGTTGTATAAATAGGATCTAAAATATTTTTAAAGATCAATTTGAGCCCTCAGCTGTTCAAGCATATGAGTGAAATGATGGCATTGACTCGTATTAACTTTTATACTTTTGGTGACATTATAACCGGCTTTAACTTGGCTTATGTTTGTTTCAATGGGCTCAAGTTCAGTTGGTACAAGTACAGTGTGATTTTTAGAAAATCCTTCTTTGCTAGGTGCTTCCTGAAAAAACACCACCGTAACACATGTTCATACTAGTGCATATGTGTGTGTACATGTCTGCATGAACACATGAACTGAGTAGAAGAATATAAAGTAGGGACTCCAGGTGTTTCGTCTTTATCTAATTCTTCATTACTGTTTCCCAAAAGTGACTTTTGAAGAAATGATCTGTGTTTCTATAAGCATGAGAGCACATGTATGTTTGTGTATGTGCACAGATTTGTGTGTATGTGTGGGACGTGGGTTTTATTGTAACTGTTTTGTTCCTTGGATAAGAGATAAGAAACTTCTCTAGAAAGAGTACCTACTAAAAATTTCTCTGGGGCGCCTGGGTCGCTCAGTCAGTTAAGCATCTGACTCTTGGTTTTGGCTCAGGCCACGATCTCAAGGTTCATGAGTTCAAGGCTCGTGTCACGCTCTGTGCTCTGCACTGACAGTGCGGAGCCTGCTTGGAATTCTCTCTCTCTCCGCGCCCCCTTCTCTCTGCCCCTCCTCTGCTTTCTTTCTCAAAAATAAATAAACTTAAAAATTTTTTCTGTAAATCCAGATATGCTAATGGGCTTGGACATAAAAGATATTTGAGAAACAGAATAAACTTGGTAGAGCCCAGGTTCTTGTGTCTTTGACCAAATAACATTTTTAGTTGTGACGTTGGAAACTTAAAAAAAAAAAAAAATACAGTTAATTCAATGGGGAGACCATATCTGGATTCTGTAGCCTGATGAAAGAAAAGGTCAAGGTCATGCTGTTGAATTGTAATGGGTATGTGTGAGGCATAAATTTAGTTTTAATTAAGCTTTCAATGGTAATTTATTGACAAGTAGGAATTATCCTTCTCTTAAGCTATTGTTAGCTTGCTTCCAGGGACGTATCCTTTTGAAGAGAGGGCTGTTTGTTGCACTGGTTTATTGGGTAGGTAAACTGAATCAAGGCCGTGTCATTTAATACAGTTTTAAACACACCTTTCAGAGTATAATCTATGCAGATGTGTGTTTATGTGGTTCCTGCTGTGTGAATATATGTTTCTTCATGTAGTTGCATGTTTAATACGCATACAAGGGAAGGTCCTTTCCTGAAAGAGTCGTCTTTATAAATGATCCCAGCTCAGTATTCTCTCCCTTCAGGATGGTTTGGCTTGATCCTCGTGCACGTGGATGTCATGAATGCCTGGTTAGAAACCTTGATTCATGTACAGCCTTTGCTATGGAGGTGGTAACTGTCAAATATCACCCTAATGAGTTTTATTAGCTGATCAATTTTAAGGTAGCCGTCAGTGCTGGCAGCATTGAACGCGAGCCATCCCATCACCAGGGAAACCGCATTTAGGGGATAAAGTGCATTTTTCCTTTGTGTGAACAGAATGATTATTTGAAAAAAAAAATGTCCTAAGTTAGTTCTGCTGTGCATTTTGGAGGGATAAATGATGACAGGTAACCCGTGCATGTATTTTTAGTAGCAATTTGCCATCTTTCAGAATGGGTCCACTCCAGACCTCGGTTTTCAATAATTGTAATGTGGGATTAGTTGATAGCAGTTGTTTCCAAATCTTTTAAAAGCAGTAGCGTGTTGGGGCACCTCAGTCGGTTAAGTGTCCGACTCTTGATCTCTGCTCAGGTCTTGATCTCGAGGTCATGAGTTTGGACCCCACACTGGGCTCCATGCTGGCTGTGGAGCCTACTTTAAAAAAAAAAAGTTCAAAAGCCGTACATTGTTGTTCGAATAGAAATATTATAGATCCTTTACTTCAACAGTGCTTTATTAGGGCAGATTTACCGTAGAAGGTAAGATGAGCATTTATTGATGATGAAGCAAGCGGATTTGGAATAGGAAGTATTTATGACCACCATGGCAATCCCTCATCAGCCCCTGTATACACGCAATTTGAAACAAACATTCGCGCGGTCCACGGAGCACCTTGGAGATCGTCTGTTTTGGGTCGTTGGATTTCGGCAGCGATAGTGGTTCAGGTGAACACCACCACGAACAAAATAATGAGATCGTGTCTCCAGTCGACCTTCAAGTGGTCTCCCAAGCTGCTGCCCTGGGAGAAAGATGGTCTGGGGTCTCAGCCCGCTCAGGGCATGGCTTGTTGGAACGTGGACGGTAGGGGAGGCCGAGGGCAAACTTAACCACAGGAGAAATAAGTGCCTGGTCGCCCAGGAAGCTGGGAGCGTTCGTACTTTCCTCTTCCTCACCAGGGTTATGCTTCACTTGTTCAAAGAGGTTCTAGCCTAGCTGGTTGCAATGCAAATCCCTCTTTTCTCTCGTTTGCTTCCCTTGTCAGGCCCTTTTCTTTTACTATCTTGTTACATTTGGGAATTAGGCATTTGCTTCTTTATTATTTGATGCTTCTTGTCCCTCCATATGGAGGATTTTTGTTTGTTTTTTTTTTTTTACCTCCTCATTCCTCAGCCCTTAGCACACCTAGCACGATCCTAGCCTCTGGGAAACAATCCTCCATTGATCTGGTTAAAAGCTTTCGCTGAAGGAGGGAGTTTCTTGCCCTGTAGCATGTTCTTAGGAGACTTATGGTCCCAAAGCAGAAGCAGTGTTGAACTTGGGCCCAACTGTATTATGCACTTGGGGTGCCACCTTCCACTATGCCCCAGACATGCCTAGGTATTTCTTTTCTTAATTTGCGGTACACTTTATCTGCCTACGTTTTTTAAAAAAAGTTTATGTTTGAGAGAGCGAGAGCAGATGAGGGGCAAAGAGAAAGGGGGCGAGAGAGAGAATCCGAAGCAGTGGAAAATCTGACAGCACAGAGCCTGACATGGGGCTTGAACTCACTAACCGTGATCATGACCCAAGCCAAAGTTGGGTGCTTAACTGACTGAGCCACCCATGCGCCCCATCCACCTACATTTTTAACAAATACCTTTGTTATAATTATTTTTCTTAATCTCCCCACTAATATATAAACTCCTTCTAAAAAGGCATGGATTCACTAACAGTAGTGACAGTTGCAAGGACAATAATGTTTTGTACTTATGAGAACCTTTCTATGTGCCGGGTACTATGCTCAGTTTTACTTGAGTTGTCCTTGAGTCATCCCTGTGAAGTAGATACTGTTGTTGTCCCTATTTTACAGATGGGAAACTGAGGGATGCAGGAGGTTAAGACAAAGAGAGGTGTAGCAGGCAGAGAAACAGAACTGGTAGGAGATACATACGAAGAGATTTCTTGCAAGGAATTGGCTTGTGTGCAAGTATGGGGCCTGTCCAGGCAGGTCCAAGAACCGGAAAGCAGGCAGGAACCGCCAGGCACTGTCTGGAGAAGGATCTACACGTAAAATTATCGTGGCCTCAGAGGAGCCTCAGCTCTGCTCCTCCCATCTTTCAACTGAATCAGACCCACCCGGATTTATGTAGGTAATCTATCTTTCTGCAAGTCAACTGATTACAGGCTTTAATCACACCCCCAGAATTACCTCACAGACACGGTTAAATGAGTGTTTGGATCACTGGGTGCTGGAGTCTTACCAATTAAAAAAAGAGGGGTGGTGGTTGGAGCGGTTAAAGTTGACCAGCTTCTTGACTTTGGTGCCACGGGACTCCACCGTCCCGACCAAAGCTGACCAGACCAACCGCCAGCCTCATCTTCTAGTGCGGCCATTAGAATATGAGGGGGACTTAGGTGGGAACTCGAGGGCGAGATTAGCCACCCTTTTGGAGTGTGAACGGGAAGCATCTGGATGCCGAGGTGGAGAAGCCATGAGGAAACGGCTGTCAAGTGAGTATATAAGCAGCTAAGTCACAAACCGGTGACCTCCCAGAGGTGACCTTGAGAGTTGCTGTGGTATATTAGGATTCTCCAGAGAAATAGAACCTCTGGGGTGGGATGGGTGTGTGTGTGTGTGTGTGTGTGTGTGTGTGTGTGTGTGTGTTTACACACATACATACAGTGGACCTTTGAACAACATGGGGTTTGAAGTGCACGGGCCCACCTCTGTGTAAATTTTTACCGTAAATACAGTATAGTACTGTAAATGTATTTTCATGCTTGGAATAACATTTTTCCTCTAGTTTACTTCATTGTAAGGATATGATCTATAATACACATGTACAAAACGCGTATAAATCGACTGTTATCAATAAGGTTTCTGGTCAGCAGTAGTCTATTCATAGTTAAATTTTGGGGAGTCAAAAGTTATACATGGATTTTCAGCAGGGGCTCAGCATCCCAGACCCCTGTGTTGTTCACGGGTCAGCTCTGTGTAGACAGCGTGAAAGAGAGCAGTTCGAGGAACTAGTTCCTGTGATTATAGAAGCTGGCAAGCCCCACATCTAGAGGATGGGCTGGCAGACTGGAGACCAAGGGAAGAGCCGGTGTTGAGTTTAAGCCCGTAGCCCGTCTACTAGCAGAACTTCTTGCTCAGGGGACGTTAGTCTTTTGTTCTGCTCAGGTCATCAGCTGGTTGGGTGAGGCCCACCCACGTCATGGAGGGCAATCTTCCTTTGCTCAAAGTCCACCAAAGACCCTCTCACAAAAACATCCGGAATCATGTTTGTCCAAATAGCTATGCACCGTGGCTAAGCCAAGTGGGTGCACAAAATTAATCATCACAAGCACCCTAGACTGTCACCGCCTTGTAGTTTTACTGTATGTGTCTATCCCCTGAACGGTCCCCCTCATCACCCACCCCACCCCCCCCCCCCCCCCCCGCTTTCCCCCGAGCCTGTGTCTGGAAAGCTAATAGAGCTTGACTATCACCAGTCATATCATGCTCGGTTATTGCACTCACTGTGGGCCCAGTGCTGGGTCTCTGATGTGGGGGATGGGATGCAGTCCTGGGTATTGTCCAGGGACTTGATAATCCAGGTGGTTGGTGAAGCTAATATGAAAATGATTCAATGCTATGATAATGGCAAAAGGAATTGGCCAGAAGGTAAGGCCAGTGTGGGCTGGCTGTTCCTTCTTATAGACCTGTACCCTCTGGGCTCCAAAGCCACCAGGAACCCTGAAAGAGTCACACCTGCATTCAGCATCTGGGTAGACAATTTATACCTTACGAACTTTCCCACCTACAATTAGAATATTGCTGAGCAAGACTGTGTGTAGTGAGGGAACCTCTGTGTATCCCTGCGTGTCTCAGGCTCACAGAAAATGCAAGGTTCACACACTTTTGAAGTTTGGCACTCAGAAGGAAGCTAAGCAGCAGATTATTTTATGTCACAGTAGTTCTGTGACACAGAAGGGCTTCTGCCTGTTTCTACCTTATGTGGCAGTTGAGTACAAGAAGCCTTTCTAGAAGTGCTCTATGGCTTCGAGATAATAACACATGTTGGACATTGAGTGAGTAGACAAGAGAGGGAAGTTAGCCAGGTTCTTCCTTTGGTACTCAAGCCACCCTCAGAACTTGTGTTTTGTGATCTTATTCTTAGTGATTTCTGTGGAGGACGTTGTTGTTGTTTTTTTCCTTGTGGCTCATAATAGTATTTCAGGATAAGATCTCAGTTCTTCCTCATTTAAAACCCCGTCCTCTTGTTTATATAAACCACATCTTCTTTATCCATTCATCAGTTGCTGGACATTTGGGCTCTTTCCACAATTCGGCTATTGTTGAAAGTGCTGCTATAAACATTGGGGTACAAGTGCCCCTATGCATCAGCATTCCTGTATCCCTTGGGTAAATTCCTAGCAGTGCTATTGCTGGGTCATAGGGTAATTCTATTTTTAATTTTTTGAGGAACCCCCATACTGTTTTCCATAGTGACTACTAGGCAACGAGAAAGAATGGAAAACTCGCCATTTGCAACAACGTGGATGGAACTGGAGAGTATTATGCTAAGTGAAATAAGAGAAAGACAGATATCATATGTTTTCAGTCGTGCGGAATTTGAAAAACAACAGAAGACCATGGGGGGAAAGGAAGGGGAAAAGTAGTTACAGAGAGGGAGGGAGGCAAACCATAAGAGACTCTTGAATACAGAGAACAAACTGAGAGTTGAAGGGCAGTGGGGGAGAGGGCAAAGTGGGTGATGGGCGTTGAGGGGGCACTTGCTGGGATGAGCACTGGGTGTTGTAGGTAAGCGATGAGCCACGGGAATCTACTCCTCAAGCCAAAAGCACACTGTATACACTGTATGTTAGCTAACGTGACAATAAATTATATTAAAGAAAAAAAAGTCCTGTCAGCTTGTTCTGTTTTCAGCAGAAGTAAGGCACTGTTATTATTCCCTCCCCAACCCTCATTAGATATTTCGGCATCTCAGATTTGCAGGTTAATTACAAGCATACCCTAACCTACCCACCTTCCTTTTTATTTTTGTTTTTAAAGATTTTATTTTTAAATATGTCTATATCCAACGTGGGGCTCAAACTCATGACCCTGAGATCAAGAGTCGCATGCTCTTCTGACTGAGTCAGCCAGGCGCCCCAACTCCCCAACTTTCCTTAGCCACCTCTTTCCCTCCTTGCCAAGACCATAATCATTTTTTGTTGCTTTGATCTGAATTTTCTCTCGTTCATTTATTTGGGGTGGGAGATGGACTTTTTGGAGTGGTGAAATGTGCTATAGCTTGTGGCGATTATACAGCTGTATACATTTAACAGAATTACTGAAAGGTACTGAAAATGGGTTTGTTTTATTGTAGATAGATTATACTTCAATGAAGTTGATTTAAAAGTTAGTTTCATGTTAACTAAAACATCTTACTAAAATAAGGTTTACTTCAATCACTGACATCATCATGGTTCACGGTCTACTCCTATATAGCCTGGCTTCCCTGTATTTGGACAGGATACAGAATTTACCTGTTTTGCAAACTCACAATTTAACTTTTTGTGTATAATCTCCTTCAAAACTCATTAATCCACTAATTCTACCAGTTGTTGAGGGGACTGGGTCTCTGCTGTTTTTTGAATTGCTTTTTTTTTTTTTTTTTTTTACTTGAGGTATAATTGACATATAGTATATGTTTACTTGAGGTATAATTAGCATTATAGTAGTTTCAGGTGTACAACATCATTTGATATTTGGTTATATTGTGAAATGATCACGATAAGTCTAGTTAACATCTGTCACCATACATTTTTATGGGATGTTTCTTTTTCTTGTGATGAAGACTTTTAAGATCTACTCTTCCAAATATGTGATACAATATTATTATTTAAAAAATTTTTTAAATGTTTTTTGAGAGAGAGAGAAGGAGAGAGAGCGAGCATGAGCATGGGAGGGGCAGAGAGAGAGGGAGACACAGAATCCGAAGCGGATCCAGACTCTGAACTGTCAGCAAAGAGCACGATGTGGGGCTCAGACTCAGGGACTGTGAGATCATGACCTGAGCCAAAGTCAGAGACTTAGCCAACTGAGCCACCCAGGTGCTCCTATTTTTATAATTTTTTAAAGTTTACTCACTTATCCAAGTAATCTCTACACCTAATCTGGTACTCAAACCCATGGCCCCTTGAGATCAGGAGTCGCATGTTCTTCTGACTGAGCCAGCCAGGTGCCCCTTCAATATTGTATTAATTATAGAAACCGTGCCATACGGTATATCCCATGACTTTATTTATTTTATAACTGGAAGTTGATACCTTTTGACCCCCTTTACCCATTTCCCCCTACGTCTGGCAACCACCAGTCTGTTCTCTTTATCTTTGAACTTCTTTGTTTTGTTTTGTTAAAGATTCCACATACGAGTGAGATCATACAGTATTTGTCTTTCTCTCTCTGATGTATTTCACTGAGCATAATGCCATCAAGGGCCATCTGTGATGTCACGAATGCCAAGATTTCATTTTTTATCACCAGATAATATTCCATTGTCTAAGTTTATGATACTTTTCCGTTCACTTACCAACGGACGCTTAGGTTATTTTTGTTTCTTGGCTATTGTAAATAATGTTGCAGTGAACGTTAGGGTGCATGTGTTTTTTGAGTTACTATTTTTGTTTTCTTTGATTAAATGTTCAGAAGTGGAACTGCTGGATGCTATGGTCGTGCTATTTTTAATTTTTTGAGAAACTTCTGTACTGTTTTCCACAGTGGCTGTACCAGTTTACCTTCCCACCAATAGTGCAAAAGGGTTCCCTTTTCTCCACGTCCTCACCAACACACTGGTCTGTTTGATGATAGCCGTTACAGCAGTGTGAGGTGATACCTCGTTGTGGTTTTGATTTGCATTTTCCTGATGATGAGTGATGTTGAGCGTCTTGTCATGTGTCTGTTGGCCATCTGGATGTCTTCTTTGGAAAGATGTCTATTCGTGTTTTCTGCCCATTTTTTAATTGGATTTTTTTTTTTTTACTACCAAGTTCTTGATATATTTTGGATATTAACCTCTTTATATATTTTGGATATATGATTTGCAGTTGCTTTCTCCCATTCATTAGGTTACCTTTTCATTTTGTTGATGGTTTCCTTTGCTGTGTCGAAGCTTTTTAGTTTGACGTAGTCCCAGTAGTTGATTTTTGTTTTGGTGTCCAATTCAAAAATTATTGCCAAGACTGATGTCAAGGAGCTTAGTAGCAGCTGTTTTCCTTCTAGGAGTTCTATGGCACCAGGTCTTAGGTTCAAGTCCAATCCATTTTGAGTTAATTTTTCTGTGTAGTATAATATAGTGGCCAGGTTTTATTCCTTTATTCTTTTGTCTGTGCTGCCCAGTTTTCCGAGCACCATTTATTAAAGAGCCTGTCCTTTCCCCAATGTATATTCTTGGTGCCTTTGAGCTGAACTTACTGATCATATAGTTGTAGGTTTATTTTTGTGTGTGGTGTTCTCTTCCACTGATCTATGTCTGTTTTTATGCCAGTACCATACGGTTGGGATTACTATAGCTTTGTAATGTACTTGGAAATCAGGGAACACGGTGCCTCCAGCTTTGTTCTTGTTTCTCAAGATTGCTTTGGCTATATGGGGTCTTTTGTGATGCCGTACAAATTTTAGAACTGTTTGTTCTATTTCTGTGAAAAATGCCATTGGAATTTTGATGGGGATTGCACCGAATTTGTAGATGGTTTGGGTGGTAGGGACATTTCAACAATACTTTTTTCTCTGATCCATGAACACAGAGTATCTTTCCATTTATTTTTTTATCTTTTTTAGTTTCTTTAACAAAATCTTATGTTCTTTTCCTGTTAAACACAGCCCTAAGGCCATCTTATCTGTTTTGAGAAATTCATATGTCATCTGTTTGGAGTATCCATATGTTATCCATTGAACATCTTAGCTATAGGACATCCCACTAAGCAGTTCATCTGTCCTCTGAGAACTTGCTTCATATTCAACTTTCCCATCGCTGTTCCTAATGCAGCCAAATCAAGTGGCTATCAAATCCAGCTTCTAGAAAGGGTTATTTATATCACTATTCTTTACTTCCCTTAGCTACCCTGTTTCCAAAATCTCCCCTTGTCCCCACTGGAGGATCTCCTACTGCACTGTAAAATCTTTGGGGAAGGGATTATTTAGGATTATTTAGGATTCTGCGTTTTTATCCCTCATAGTACCTATAATAGTGCCTTGAACTTCAAAATTTCTTAAAACCTGTCCCATGACTTAGTACAGCAAAATATTAATGCATCTGCTGGAATTGCCACTTCTTCAACAATTTCCATGTGACACATTTTAATCTGAGCAAATAACTCTTGCATGGATAGAAACCGTCTTATAGAGGTCACAGGCTATTCGGGAAGCTGAATGGCTAGAACTGGTGGCATTTGGGGTTTTAGGAGAGGAAAGGGAGTGCCTTCAGAATCCCTCAGACAACTAAATGCCTCTTAGTATCTTTTCCCTTGCTTTCAGGGTTTGCTCTCCTATTAATAGCAGGCAGCTCCATGGTAGTAAAAAGACTTCACTCCTGGGCAGAGGCGGTAATCTAAGAAAGCCTGTTTTCTTCCTCTGATTAATGGGCAGGGTTAAATGTGAATATATGTGGAAGCCCTTTGTGAACGTTATACCAACAAATAGGAAGCATTATTTCCTGACCTGTAAGAAGTAGGGAGGCAGGGATTTGGTGGGAGAGAGTTAATAGACACTACCTGGCATAATGATTTGGCTGAAGCTACTTCAGGAGAGCTGAGAGAAGGCTTTGCCCTGGATCCAGGAGGAGGCTTGAAGACTGACTAGGCGAGGAGCGCCCTAAATTCCGTTCAGTTTTTAGGGTGTGTGATTCTAGCCTTATCAAAACCACACATCTTGGGGGTGTCTGGCAGGCTCAGCCGGTAGAGCAGGAGACTCTTGATCCCAGGATTGTGAGTTCAAGCCCCACATTGGGCCTAGAACTTACTTAAAACACACACATACGCATATGCGTCTTACGACTTTGCATGTGCTATCATTTGGGCCTTTCTAAGCCTTTTATTTTTATTTTTAAAAATTTACTGGTAAAACTTTTGTTGTTGAGGTACAGTCGGCATCATGTTAGCTTCAGGTGTACAATGTAATGATTTGGTATTTGTATGTGAGAATTTTTAAGATTCACTCTCTCACCTGCTTTCGAGTATGTATTACAGTGTTAGGGCCCCGTATGGTGACTACGGTTACTATCTCCCTATGACTTACTCCTTTTATGACTGGAATTTGAACCTCTACATTTTCTCTACTGTATTCTTTTTTAATTTTTTTTTTTTAAGTTTATTTATTTTGAGAGAGAGAGGGAGAGGACAGACAATCCCAGGCAGACTGGGCATCGTCAGTGCAGGGCCCAGCGTGGGGCTCGAACTCACGATCTGTGAGGTCATGACCTGAGCCAAAGTCAGACGTTTAACCGACTGAGCCAACCAGGCGCCCCTCTAGTTCATTCTTCACGTGTAACATCTTTTGGTTCTACTTTTATGTTAGAGATTGAGCATCGTAAATAGCCCTGAATATTTGGGCCATCAGTATACTGATGCCCCAAACTTGATGGCTTAAAACTACAATCCTCTATTTTGCTGAGGAATTGGCAGTTTGGTCAGGGCGTGACAAAACGACTTGTCTCTGAGGACCTCTGAGGCCTCAGGTGCGATTCTTGGGGGACAGGAACACCCAGGGCAGTCAGGGCGCCTCCCTGTCTTTATGAGTCTTGGGGCCTGTCCAGATGGGCTGTCCAGCATGGTGGCTTCAGACTTCTTTCATGGTAGCTCAGGGCACCAAGATCAAGTATTCTGAAGACAGGACGTAGAAGTTGCAGGTGTTGTAAAACCTGGGCCTGGAAATTGGCGCTGTGTCACTCCTGCCATAGTTTGGCTCATAGAACCTGCCCCGATTTATTGGGAGGGGACAGAGACTCTGTTCCTTATCAGGCCAAAAATTGCGGCCATCTTTAATCTACCAAATAAGCCACTGCGTGTCTTACGTATATTACTGGTGATGAAATAGGCCCATATCCTTTAGTTGGTCATTTGCTTCCAGGATTTGGATTCTTACTGATTTCCTAGGACTGCCACTTACACAACTTGAATTTATTGTCTCACAAATCTGGAGGCTAGGAGTTTGAAAGCAAGGTATTGGCAAGACTGGCTCCTTCTGGAAACTTTGGGGGAGGATGTGTTGCGTGCCTCTCCCCGCCTTTGGTGCACCCGCTGGTCCATGGTGATCCCTGGCTTATAGATACATCTCTCCAGTATCTGACTCCTTTGTCATGTGGCCTTCCAGTGTGTCTGTGCCTCTGTCCCTCCTCTTAGGAGGCCACTGTTACTGGAGTTAGGGCCTACCGAGTCGTGTATGACCTCATCTTAACTAGTTAAATCTGCGAGGAGCTTGGCCCCCACTTGTGAAAGAGGCAGCAGGCTGGGTCACTGGCTGAAGGTTGCTACAGTCATCTTGATTTGATTTGATTTGATTTTTGAGAGAGAGCGCATGCACGCACACAAGTGAGTGAGGGGCAGGAGAGAGAAGCGGGGCTCACCCGAAGCGGGGCTCGTGTTCACTCAAAGTGGGCTCGAGCTCACCCTATGTGGGACTGACTCACAAACTGTTAGATCATGACCTGAGCCAAAGTCAGATGCTTAACAGCTGAGCCATCCAGGCAGACGTCTGCTACAGTCATCTTTAAATCAGGGCTTGATGTCACAGTGAGAGGGACACAATATGATTGCTTTCTGAATGTTCTTCTTCCCTCCATTTGCTTTCATTCTTTGCTTATTACTCTCCCAGTGCAAGAATATAGTTCTAAAATGTCTGTGAAGAAACGTTTCTATATTTTTATTTTCAGAGAAATTCTTTATGGAATATATCATTCCTCATGTAGGAGCGATTCCAATGTAAAACACATGATTTGCACTAGTTGTTCAGAATCATAAAAGTCAATAAATACTTCCGCCTTATATTTTGGGAGAAAAAATTACAACTTCCATCATTTAAGCACAAATTTTTATCTCTAACATAAAAATAATTGTCCTGAATTGCTGCTGTTGGGGAAATCTTTCTTTCCTTTTTCTTTTCTTTCTTCTTATTTTTTTTCCCTATGTGTAATTGATCCCCCATACCTCCAGAAAAAACATCTATCAGGTTAACACTCAGGAAATGAAAAGGTGAGGGTTTCTCACTGACGGAGAAATGATCACAGTAAGGCATGCTATTTAGAATTTACTAACATTTGGGCACATAAATCATAGCAATAATACTTCATAATTACACGGTGCCTCTCATTTGAGATTCTAAAAGGATTTATAGGCCGACTTGTAAGATGTGACAGTTATATTAAACTCTGGGCTTGGAGTCTGTTGATGGCGATAATTCAAGAACAGGAATTTGGATGTGGGGAAAGGTGCCTTCTAGCCCCTTCTGCGGGAGGTTAGCTGGGTATCGAATTGTGTTTGTTGTAAGAACCTGGCCACTTGAGATTTGTAGTTTCTTTACTTTTATTCAGAGGTAACTTCCACGTTAACTCTACCTCTTTAAACATATCAAAGTTTTGAATTGTTACTAAGCACGCACTCGATAAGATTCAGAAGGTACATGTCTATCCGTAGAGATACGTGTTGGCCATATGTTGACAAAGGTCTTTCTCACTTCTCTTGCCCAGGTTCCTACTGTGAGCAAAGGTGACCACCTTGACCAGATTTTTGTGTGTGCTACACACGTGTTGGCACTTATTTATATGTATTTACGTGTATATGTATATTCTTATTTTTTAAAATCTTGTTTTAAAAAAAAAACAACTGTAGGGACACCTGGGTGGTTCGGTCTGTTAAGTGTCTGACTCTTGATTTTGGCTAAGGTCATGATCTCATGGTTTGTGAGTTTGAGCCCGGTGTCAGGCTTTGCTCTGACAGCGTGAAACCACGTGGGATTCTCTCCCTCCCCGGCTCATGTTCGCTCTCTCCCTCTCTCTCAAAATAAATCAATAAACTTAAAAAAATATTTAAAACATAAATATACAACAGTGATAGAATCTAAAACTGAATTGCAGCCATATTGCACAACTGTATAAATTTACCTCTTGGTTCCCACCATCCTATCAGCTTTTTTAAATTAGGATTCCATCAAGTTTAGGCATTATTTGAGAATTGGCATTTGAATGCTATACTTTTCAAGGCAGGAGGCGTGGTGGTCCGTTTTTCAGCTCACATCCGTGTTCTTTTGTGTCCCTGTGGAGCATTTTAAAGCCTATGGATCTTGCATGTTTCTTTTAATTGCTAAATATTTTATCCCTTTTATTATTATTGCAAATGGGATTTTTTTCTGTAATATTTTCCACCTAGTTGGCTGACTTGTAAATAAGGAGGCTCTTGTTTTTGGTGGGTTGAATTTATTCCCAGAAATATAAATACATTCTTATACTATGTGTGGTAATTTCCTTGTTGATTTTCTTGGGTTGGGCAGGTATACAATCTCACCTGTTGCAAATAGGGATCATTTACCTCCTTTTTACTTTTACCAAATTTCTTTTAATAATTGTGTTAACGAATATGTCCAAACTAATTTTACATAGGAATGATGTGATTATTCTTGCCTTCGTCTTAATTTTGCTAAAAATGCCTCTAGTTTCCCCCTTTAAGGATTCCATCTATATAAAATAATGTATATTACATTATGTATAAGGTGTAAATCTATATTACTTTATTAAGAGTTCTTATGGGGCGCCTGGGTGGCTCGGTCGGTTAAGTGTTCGACTTCGGCTCAAGTCATGATCTTGTGGTTCACGAGTTCGAGCCCCGCGTCGGGCTCTGTGCTGACAGCTCAGAGCCTGGAGCCTGCTTCCGATTCTGTGTCTCCCTCTCTCTCTCTGACCCTCCCTCCATTCATGCTCTGTCTCTCTCTGTCTCAAAAATAAATAAACGTTAAAAAAAATTTTTAAACAAAAAAGAGTTCTTAGAAATCTGGAAGAGAGATTAATTCATTCATCTGATAAATTTGCAGGCCTCCAATATTCCAGGCAGGTTTCTAGCTCTGGGGATGTGGTGGGAGGCGAACCAGAGACAAAGCCCTTGCTGTCAAGAAGCTCAAAGTGTCGTGGAACAGACAAGACCAAAAGTCAAATAATAAATGTCAGGTTGCATGAAGTAGATGAGGAGAGGAACAGAGAATAATGCAAATTAATTTAGGATGGTCACGAAGGGATTTAGCGTTTTTAAGTGTCTTTTTATTAGCTCTTGCTTTCTTTTTTTAAATTTGAAATTTTGGAGACACTAGCTCTCTTCGGAACCACGGTCCCTTTCCCCAGCCACTAGCGCTGCCTCCAGCCAAGGGGACTTTAGAGCATACCCAGTGAGCGATTCACCCTCTGGGTCGGCTGGTGGGTTTTGCTTGTTCTTCTGCTATTTCCAGGAACTGATTGTTGAAGAAATGAACCGAATTTGTTAAAGACCAGGGTAATTTATCACCTTGGATAGAGATACTGTTGCTAAGGCAACTGGCTGCATTCCGGGACCCCAGCCTGCAAACGTGACACCTGCCAAGATCTCGGCATCCTGCGTGTCCCTGGCCACCAGCTCTCTGTGTGTTACTTCCGGCCTGGGCAGCATCTGCAGCCCCGTGTCTCCCCCGGGCAGCTGCTGGCGTATCTGCCTTTGCCTCCTCTCCCTGTCCCTCCCTCCCTCCAGCCTCCTGTCAAACCTGCTGGGATGGCAGGAGTAAAATGGGAATGATTGCGGCCTTGCAGGGCGAGTGCGGAATCTTGCCTTGGCTGTTCCCGGCATCCCACCTGCTTCCAGCCGATACATCTTGGGTGAGACTCCGGGTCATTGTAGCTAGTTGCTCAGGTGACAAAATCAAGGTGGGAATGTGGACTGTGGCGCCTTCTTTGTTCCATGTAACTCCCCCCCGCCCCCTGCAGTGGTCTTTTTTTTTTTTTTTTAAATTGAGGTATATTTGACCTGTAACATCATACTAGTTTCAGGTGTACGACGTAATGATTGGATATTTGCATATATTGCGAAGTGACTACCATGATAGGTCTAGTTAAAATCTGTCAGCATGTGTAGTTAGAACGTTTTTTCTTGTGATGTAAACTTGGAAAATCTAATCTCTCAGCAGCTTTCAGATACACGGGGCACTGTCATTAACTGTCGTCACCATGCTGTACGTTATATCCTCAGGACTTCCTTCTTTCATAACTGAAAGCGTGCGACTTTTGACCTCCTTCAGTCCCCCCCCCTCCCCCTTGCAACCACTAGTCTGTTCTCTGTATCTATGACCATATATATATTTTTAAGGACCCACATAGAAGTGAGATCCTGCAGTATTTGTCTTTTCCGGTCTCGACTTACTTCGCATACGCCCTGTGTGGTGTTCCCTATACAGAAAGATGAGGTTGTTAATACGTTATCGTATCATGACCCAGCGTGTTTTTTAATTTTTAGGTATTTTCCAGTTCTTAAATAATTTCTTATTTCTCCCCTAGTCCTGTGTGCCTCTTTCTTTCCTCAGGGACTTTGGTTCTAAATTCATCTGAAGCCTGTCTTCCCACCTCGACCACTACTGTCTTCTTCCCAGATACGGTCACTTGCCTTTGAACTCCCCCTGCTTGTGACATCAGCCCCGCATTTTATTTTCCACATAGCAACTAGAGGGAATATTTTTTTTTTAACGTTTATTCATTTTTGAGAGACAGAAACAGAGTGCAAGCAGCGGTGGGGCAAAGAGAGAGGGAGACGCAGAATCCAAAGCAGGTTCCAGGCTCCCAGCTGTTGGCACAGAGCCTGACGCGGGGCTCGTGCTCAGGAACCACGAGATCATGACCTGAGCTGAAGTCGGAGGCTTAACCGACTGAGCCACCCAGGTGCCCCTAGAGGGAATCTTTTAATAGCCATGTCAGATCACAGAACTGTTAAAAAGCTCCAATGGATGTCTGTTGTACCTACAATAAAACCCGAGTCTTATCTGTGGCCTGCAGGCTCTGTATGATCAGGCCCCTGCTCTTCTCTGACCTCATTTCTCAGACTTCTTGTACCTTCCCCTCATTTCCTTGGCTCCAGTCACCTGGCTGCTGCTGTCCCCTGCACATGCCACAACACTCCCACTTCAAGACCTTTGTGTTCCCTGGTCCCCCACACAGCTGTCCCCACGCCTCCTGCTCGTTTCTCCCAGGCCTCTTCCCAAATGCTTCCTTCTTAGAGGGGCCTTTCCAGACCAGTCTTTATAAGGTAGATCCCCACCCTACCCCACCCCATCACTTTCTGTCCCCTTGTCTTTATTTATTTTTAGTTTTTCCTTAGTTTTTTTTTTTTTTTTATGTTTTTATTTTTGAGAGAGAGAGAGAGAGCATGAGCAGGGGAGGGGCAGCGTGAGAGGGGGCAGCACAGAGCCCGATGCGGGGCTCGAACTCACAAACCACGAGATCATGACCTGAGCCGAAGTCCAACGCTCAGCCGACACAGCCACCCGGGTGCCCCGCTTATCTTTGCTTTTTAAATCGTGCTCATGACTTGATTCCGTCTGCCATTATGTCATGTATGTATGTGTCATTTGCTGCCCTGGAAATGTAGCTCTCTGTGGTTGTGTCACTGCTAGCGTGTAGCAGGTGCCCAGTAAATACTGACTGAAAGAACGAATGACCCTTGCAGGTGTTGTCTTGACTCTGTGCCGAATGAAGTAAGTGGGGAAACGCGAAGAAAGAATGTTCACCCAGAATTTCCGCTAGATGTGAGCTTGAGTGCAGTTTTTCGGGAAGAGATTTCTGTCTCCGGTTGGTGGCTCTCTGTGGACGTTTTGGGTCGAGTAGGAAAGTGGTGACTTGGAACACAGGTCCGGAGTCTCCGGCAGAGCCTGGTGGAGGTGTGGAAGCTTTTGCCAGGGGCTCTAGAAGGGGCTGAGGGACCAAGGGTGAAGGGGTGGGGGCTACTCTCCTGTCCTTCGTCTGTGTGTTCAAGGCAGTATTACGTTGTTGATGGAGGAGGTGATGGATGGTGGGAGGCGTAGCGGCCGTCTGTGTTGTGGCTAAGCCCCAGGCTCTATGGCCAGGCTTTGCTCTGTGTTTGCCATTTTAGTACCCCTTGCTGTTTAACGTGGATTGCTGCTTTTCACGTCTAGCTCACAAGAGCAGGAAGCCGCAGCTAATGGGTTAGCAGGGTGTGCGTGGGAGAGAGAACCCATTCACTCGTTGTTTCAGATCGCAAAACTAAAAGCAAGTGGGAGCATGAGACATAGAAGACAATATATGGTCCCGGTGCCCAGTTTCCCTTCAGCGCGTGACCGGCCATCTCTTCACCATGACCTCCTGGAAGGGCACGCTACGAATGAGGGCGACCAGAGATTGGTGGCGGGAGACACGACTGGGTTTGCTTAACCCTTCTCTGGTAGTTCAGGCCCCCATGTGACGGGAGAGTGCTGCAGATGCCCAGAAAGGGTTAAACGTATGTAATGTCCTGGCGGGGTATGAATTTGTTTTGATGGTTCATCCTCAAGGAGGAGGCTGAAATGTCTTGCAAGAAATCACTGGCAACAGCAACCCATGCTGCTGATCCATTTAGAAGTATGAGCAAGGGACGCCTGGGTGACTCCGTCAGCTGACTGACTGTTGAGAGGACTCTTGATTTCGGCTCAGGTCAGGATCTCATGGTGCGTGGGATTGAGCCCTGCATCAGGCTCCATGCTGACAGCGTGGAGTCTGCTTGGGATTCTCTCTCTCTCTCTCTCTCTCTCTCTCTCTCTCTCTCTCTCTCCTCCCCTCCCCTCCCCTCCCCTCCCCTCCCCTCCCCTCCCCTCTCTGTCCACACTCCCTCCCTCCCAGCCTGTCCCCCTCCCTGTCCTTCCCCCACTCACACGCCCCCTTTCTCTCTCACTCTCAAAATAAATAAATGCACACACAAAAATAAAATGTGAGCGAAAGTACCGCCTTAAAGCTGGGAATGATACAGCAGACCTTGACCACCATTTAGATTAAATAATAACAGCCATCATGATAATAATGAATTTTGTTAGTGATGTCGAAAACCAGAGGAAAATTAGGTGTGACAGAACATAAGAGCCATCAGGCAGTAAGTTGCTTCCTGGGGGGCAGTGTTGCTTGTTTGACTCAGAATCTGAACGTTCCCACCGAGCAGAGGGAGAACCTTGATCATTTCAACAACTTAGATAAATTGCTGGCCAGGGCAGATTTAGTAGCTGGCAAAACGAAGTCTTAGTAAAGCTGTGAACATCTCTGAACCGGCTTAATTGTTGAAGCTTCGTTGAGATCACTAGTGTTGCTATTTATTGCCGTTGGCGGTCAGCACTTCGTGTGTTGGTAGGAGCGCCCTGGGCCCTCGTGAGGCCCTTGCGATGTGTCCGCTCTTGGGGTGGGGCACGTCATTTTGGAGCAATTCCGCTGGTTAAGATGAAGAGTTTCACTTACTTTTCCCTCCTCTGTTCTCATGTGTGCTCAAGTCGGTAGATCGCATTCCGCTGTTCTGCTGTGTTTTGCTCAAGACGGGATCATTTGCCAGACTGGCTTTGCATCTCCTGACTCGCTAAATAACCTCAGGCACGTGGCTTTTGTTTTTGTTTTTGAGAGAGAGAATCCCAAGCAGGCTCTGCGCTGTCAGCGAGGAGCCCAACACGGTGCTTGAACTCACGAATCGGGAGACCATGACCTGAGCTGAAATCAAGAGCCGGATACCTAACTGACCGTGCCACCCAGGTGCCCCCCTAGGCAGGGTTTTAAACTTCTTCCTGCCCCTTTTTCCTTTTCTGTAAAATGGAAATAATTTCAGAACTATTATCAGGACCAAAAATCCATTATATGATAGTATTGGATTATAACCCTTAGAATAAAATACCCATGATTCATGCTGATATAAGTAAAGGGAGTAAACAGAGGAAACAGCTCTTCCTTGGAGTAGAATTCCAATTAATAAATGTAGAAGGAATGAGAGAAATAGATTACCCTCTGGACAAAACAGTAGTAATGGCTAAAGTTAGTAAGTGAAAGTACAATGAGAAACAAGATATTTACATAATCTCTTTCTCCCCACAAGATACTTACTAATTACAAAGAGAAAATAGTACTTTAAGGTGGAGAAATGCAGCAGATACCCCTACAACCAAGAGATCAAGGTTAACATCACCAGTGATAATAAGACTTAACGACATCATGTACCCCTCCCCCCACCCCCCCAGACACTGAGAAAATCACAACATCACACTGTGGTATTCTTGCCTCAAATGCACATAATCTCAGTTTAATCATTCAAAACCATGAGGGACGTTTTGGAAATACTTGGCCTGGACTTTTCAAAGATTTTTTTTTAATTTTAATTTATTTTTAGTGTTTGTTTCCTTTTGAGAGAGACTGCGAGTGGGGGAGGGGCAGAGACAGGGAGACACAGAAATCTCTGCGTCCGACGCAGGGCTCGAGCCCATGAACGTGAGATCGTGACCTGAGCCGAAGTCGGACGCTTAACCGACTGAACCATGCAGGCGCCCCGTTTGTTTACTTTTTAGAGCTTGAGCAAGGGGGAGGGGCAGAGGGAGAGAGAGAGAGAATCATAAAGCGTTAACCTTAGGGGAAGCTGGGGGAAGGGTCTGTAGAAATTCTGGGTGATTTTTTTTTTTTTTTTTTTTTTTTTGCAACTTGGATGTAAGTCTCCACTTATTTCAGAGTAAAATGATTTTATTTGTTTTTTAAGTTTATTTTGAGAGCGAGCAGGTGTGCATGAGCCGGGGAGGGGCAGAGAGAGAGGGAGAGAGAGAATCCCAAGCAGGCTCGGCATTGACAGCGTGGAGCCCGACTCGGGGCTTTGAACCCACCCACTGTGAGATCATGACCTGGGCCAAAATCAAAAGAGTCAGTCGCTTAGCCCACTGAACCCCTGACCTTCCCCCTCAAAGCAAAATGGTTTTGAAACTCCATTATGCATGCGGGGACCTTGACTGAGTGTGTCCAGCATAGTATGTGCTCAGTAAACTGATGATTGCCGCTGCTGCTCTTTCTATTGGGCGTGGAGGGTGGTGGTTACAGATATTGTTGGTTCTGCCAGGGCAGTAGCAGGCGAGAAGCTACCCTTGTGTTGTCATAGGGTTATAGGCTTGGTGCTCGTGTCCTTTGACAGCTGGCTCTCACTGTGTCTGCCTAGAAAAGTTTAGGCCCTCAGGCTGACCTCGAGCCAACACCCCTGTGGGAGAAGAGGGGCTAGAACTGGTCATTGACTCAGTGGATCGCTGCTTGGAAGCTGGGGGTGGGGCCAACAGATCCTGGCTTCTTCCCTGGGTTCCTGGCGAACCTGTTGTCACCTTTCCCACCTCGTGGGAAGAAAGAGGAGTAGGCTCCTCGCTGTTTTTCATGGCAAGGTGGAGAGTTTGAATTTTGCTTCTGCTCAGAAACCATTTGCAGGAACTTGACCACACGGTCACGCCTCGTATGCAAGTGAGTCTGTGCAGGGGCAACCGGCTTAAAGACTGATAAAGCCTGGGGAGGGATGGTCTCAAGCGGAGAAAAGGGGAGTGGATTCCAGGGGAGCAGGAATGGTCCCTGCCCCAAAGTACCTTCTGCGATCTTTGTATAGTTCAGAAAAGTTTTATAGGTATGTTGCCCACACCTTCAACCCTACCTCTTATTACCTATATGCAGAGAAGGTCTGGGGCACCTGGGTGGCTCAGTAGGTTAAGCGTTGGACTCTGGATTTCAGCTCAGGTCATGATCTCATGGGTTCGTGAGATCGAGACTCACGTCGGACTCTGTGCTGACAGCACGGAGGCTGCTGGGGGTTCTCTCTCTCTCTCCCTCTTTGTCCGTCCCTCCCCCGCTCGTACTGTCTCTCAAAAAAGAAGGTCTAAGCTCTTAAGAGCTGAAGCATTGAGAGCCCGATCGTAACCCGACGGCATAAGATGTTGATGTGCATCTCCTAGCATAACGTACTTTTGAGGGCGTTCGTGGATCTTAAGGTACCTCTGCTGGTCTTTTCTTTCCTTGCAGGGGAGTTGTGTTTGCTCCTGAAAGACCTGTCAGGTCTTTTGCCTGAGTGTGAATGAGGCTATAGATTTGATCCCTGCGGGGATAGATCTCATGGTGCTGCTGCTGTGGGAGGGCCCTTACCAGACACTGACCCGAGTCCCCGACCCTCACGCTACATACTCAGAAGCTGCTGGATGTACTTTGGAGGCCGTGTAGCACCTGGTAAGCTGGCAAGGGAGAAGTCTTTAGAGCAGTTGGAGGAGGGGTAGCAGGAGGTAAGAGACCGGCCACTTTGTCACTGGGCGAACGTTCACTTTTCACATCCATTCGCTCCTTCCTCTGCTCACGTGGCGTCAGCAGCAGCTGTGTGTCTGTAGGGAACTTGGGGGACCTGAGGGCCACAACAGTCACATCACTGCATTGTGGGCATGTCCATGCAGCCCCATGTGGACCAGTTTAGTTCTGTCTAGAGAGAGTGAGCCCTCCTCCCATGCCCGTAGAAGGTTTCCAGTCCTCATGCCTGACGCTCGACATCCAGAGGCTGTAAAAAACAAACAAACCCCAAAACAAACGATAAGTTGGGATGGTGAAATCCGAAGCCCGCCCCCAACCTCGGAGGTAAGGAAATGTCAGTAGCCGTGTCTTTATCTGTAAAGAAAAGAACGTTTAAGAGGCTAACTTTTTTTGGGGGGAGGTGGTCAGAGAAAAGGTCATGGGGACGGTAACGGGTTATTTTGTAGCTGAATTAAAATCTAAGAAAGTTGATAAAGTCTGAGACACAGTCGCTATTTTAGGCTTAGTTTCAGGAAAACCTCACAGTGAAAGCCCGAGGACGTTACAAACTGGGTGATTCTGATAACATTTTTCATATTACAGACTCCTGTAATTTCAAGGTCTCCTTAAGTGTTATCAGTACCGTTTTCTCTTTAAAATAAAATTTGAATGTGTCCCGTAAGTTTTTACAGCATATTGAGTTTCATGGTATGGCTGTGAATTTTAATCTGCCCCCCAAATGTGGCTCATTAAGTAAACGTCTTTCTCCTCGCTCTAGCCCTGCGTGGTTTTGCGCTCCTTGTTTCTGCCTGTAAGCAGTGGTGGTTTGCCCACTCATTTGCTTTTGGTGACAGAAGGGGCATGAAAGTTTTAGTTTGGGGGTTTAGCATTAGTGGGCAGGCGGTCTTTTTATTAGCCTGCCCAGGAGGGCTGGAACACGTGGTGTGTGTGATGGTCCCGTGAGCCCTGTGGCGGGCTGGTGTCTACACGGGGCCCCACACTGCGACTTCTCGTTTCTCCTAGCGACCAGTTTGACTCGTACGTGAGCATGATCAGAGACGGCACCCTGCAAGAAATCTTTTTTTATTTAAAAAAAATAGTTTTTATGCTTATTTAGTTTTGAGACAGAGACAGGGCATGAGCGGAGGAGGGGAGAGAGAGAGGGAGACACAGAATCCGAAGCAGGCTCCAGGCTCTGAGCTGTCAGCACAGAGCCTGATATGGGGCTTGAACTCATGAGCTGTGAGATCATGACCTGAGCTGAAGTCGGACACCCAACCGACCAAGCCACCCAGGCGCCCCCTGCAAGAAATCTTGACGTGAAATGTTGCTGCTGCCCTGTGGAGGACCAGCGTGCCCGTGTATTGATCCGAAATATTATCGAGGGTGTCGAGGACACCAGAGGATGTTGGGGGACACTCCATTTTAAAAACATCCGTGCTTTCTGCACAAGAGTGTGTGGCACCTGGGGCTGTGTCATTGGCGCGATTCAAGTTAATGTGACAAGTTGGACAACACATTAGGATCATTTCCTGCCCCCAACTTCTTGCCCTTTTAGGGGCACCCTGGTGGCTTAGTCGGTTGAGTGTCCAACTCTTGATTTTTGGCTCAGGTCATGATCCCAGGGTCGTGGGATTGAGGCCTGTGTCGGGCTCCGAGCTGAGCATGGACCCTGCTTGGGATTCTCTTTCCACCCTCCCTCTGCCCCTCTACCCCATTTGTGCTCCCTTTCTCTCTGTAAAGTAAAAAAACAATTTTCAAATTTATTTCATTATTTTTTAATGTTTATTTTTGAGAGAGAGAGAGCGGGGGGAGGGCAGAGAGAGAGAGAGAGGGAGACGCAGAATCCCGAGCAGGCTCCAGGCTCCGAGCTGTCAGCACAGAGCCTCACGCGGGGCTCGAACTCCCAAATCATGAGATCATGACCTGAGCCAGAGTCGGACGCTTAACTGACTGAGCCAGCCAGGCTCCCCTAAAAAAACAATTCTTGCCCTTTTCTCATTTGATTGACCAAATTAAATCTGGGCAGAGAGGTTTTTGTTTGCTTTATTTTGTCTTTATAAATGTTTTTAAGTTTATTTATTTACTTTGAGAGAGAGAATGTGCATGTGAGCCAGGGGAGGGCAGAGAGAGAGGAGAGAGAATCCTAAGCAGGCTTTGCACCGTCAGCACAGAGCCTGATGTGGGGCTTGAATGCACGTACCACGAGATCATGACCTGAGCTGAAATCAAGAGTCAGACACTTAACCGACTGAGCCACCCCGGCGCCCCCGTGGTCATCATTTCTGGGGTGCCCACCGTGTACCAGACATGTGCTAATGACTTCTCATCTTTACCAAGAGCTCCATGAGCCAGGCCCCATCATGATCACCAGTTTATACTGGGCGAGGAGAGGGCAAGTAACTCCCCCAAGGTCAGGTGGCTATAAATGTGAAGCTACAGGTCAGACCGGCTGGTTGGCCTCTAAGCCCACCCTCTCAGTTGTGGCTGGACTTGAGGCCCCTGCTCTCACTTGGCCTATGTGAAAATCAGGCCCAGAGGATGAAAACGTCCGGCAGATAGACCACGCAAGAGGAGAATCAGATCGCGTTCTGGGAGGGCCTGTTGTGTCAAAGACCCGCCGACTTTGGGCTTCGAACGGCAGTTCCCTGCAATTCAGACTCCAACTGTGTAGAGAACTTGAAGAGACCAGTTTCCTTCCTTTACTTAGTTGGAACTGATTAACTGGTGAGGTTTCATGCGCCTGATTCTAATAGAAATGGAAGGCAAGCCACACGATGAGAAATGTTCCAGCCACGTTAAGCGTAGTAAGAAGTGGGTAGTGTTAATTTTAATAATACACTTTAACGTCTTATATCCAAAACATTACAATTTCAACATATGATCAACAATAAAAATGGAGACACACTACGTTCTTGTTCAAATTAAGTCTTTGAAATTCAGTGCACATTTTATACATAATGCACAGATCTCTGTTGGGACCAGCCATGTTTCACAGGCTCAGTAGCTAAATGGGGCTGGAGGCTACCATATTGAATAGCCTTTATTGGTAGTTAAATGTACTGACAGCCTGACAGGCCACTTCTTGGGCCTGGACCCAGAGTCTGGAACAGTTTGTATAAAAGTGATCTTCACTGTTCCAGTTTTCACCACAGACTATGATTTCAGGATTTAGAGCACTGGAAGGAATCATAGTTACCAATTTTATTTAATAAGACCCTCCCCCCCCCCCTTTTACAGATACAAGTGTAAAGGAAGAAAAATAATGTTCCCTTTACCCTTGTGAGTTCTTGGCTGAGAATCCATGTAGTGAAAGGTTAACAGGAGAAAAACAGAAGTTTATTAACAAGTATACCTCATGTATACAAGTGAGGTACCCAAGGAAAAATGATTATCTCCAAGATGTGACTTAGAAGACCATTTCGCATAGCATCTTCAACAAAGACCGGTAAATGTGTAAAGAAATGACAGGACAGGGGCGCCTGGCTAGCTCAGTCAGTGGAGCGTGCGACTCTTAATCTTGGGGTTGTAGGTTCGAGCCCCTCGTCAGGTGTAGAGATTACTTAAAATCTTGAAAAAAGGAAAGAAAAAGAAATGACAGGACAAAGGAGAGTGGTTTTAGAGTTCCAGGGGCAGAGATAAAGGCTAGCTAGTACAGTTTGTTACGTAGATTCCTCGGGGGCCCGTCCAAGTTGATAAAGTTGTCCTGGGATTAACCTTCATCCTTGGTAGAGGGGAGAGGAGGGACACCTTTGTAAATTTATGTCCTGCCTTTTGGCAAACCAGGTGGTCAGGGAGCTTTTCTTGTGTCTGCTTCCTAATTGCCTCCAGCTCAAAATAATCCTTAGGCCAAAGTGGCATTATCTTGGGGCACAATCTGCTACCCTTCAAAGGCAAGGATGCTCAGGAAGATGTCTGAGGTCACACAGAGAGCGACTCAGACACAGTTAATCTTTTCAGCACATTGTGTTGCAGAAATAGCAAAGCACCATGGAGTCACGCCGACTTTCGTGTAGAAGACCTCTGTGTGTGTGTGTGTGCGTGTGTACGTGCGTGTGTGTGTGCGCGCGCGTGTGTGTGTGTTTTAACGTATACCCTTTTCTGTGGAAGAATAGCAGTGGCCTTTTGTAGAGTTCACCGAACTGTAGACTGGAGAGATAGAAACATTTTCTGAGATTGACCGGTTCAACTTTATTTTCTCTCCTGGGTCCTGAGGATCAGGGAAGTTAAATGGTTTGCACGAGGTCACAGACGTGGATCTCTTGCCCTGTAGCCCGTGGTCTTGCCGTCATACTCGGAAGACGATGGTGGGAATCAGGGCTTTAAAACACAGCGCAAAGGGGAAATTCCATCTAAGTGTTGAGGGTTATGTTAGGACTTTAACTTTGTTTTTGAGCACTCGTCCTGAGTTGAGATCTAGCCCTAAAATTGTGTGCCAGCCTCTCTGAAAGGAACACGAATGAGGATGGGGGAAGTTGCCTCCGCAGGCAGGAAACGAATCAATTACTGCTTAAGAAGATCATGAATGATGTTGACGCTTCCTGTGTTGGGACGCTAAGGTAGAAGGTAGAGGCCCTCCCTGAGCCATATTCCTCTGCCAAGAGAGTAGTCAGCTATAAGAAATCATTCAGGGCAGTGTTTATCCACCCGAGGGCATATGGCAATGCCAGGAGACATTTGCTAGCTGGCACCAAGTGGGTAGAAGCCAGGGAGGCTGCTAACACCCTTCAACACACGGGACACTCCCGTACAATCACCTGGCCTGACGTGTCCACAGTGTCGAGGGTGAGAACCCCCGACTTACAGGAGAAAGGGGCAAAATACGTATGCATCTGAACTCTCTGTATTTGAAAAAGCTGATTCCCTTTATGTTAATAGGTCGTCTTAACACTGTTTTTCACGAGTGCAAATTTAACTGCAGATGCATTTTGCTTGGGAAGCTTAGAAGGTCTTGATAATTCCATGTTCTTTTATAAACCAGAGGTGCTTTTTCAGAAGACTGTAGGGAAAGTAGCCATATTTATGACAGCATTCTGTGTGAAGAAGGTGAACTTGTGCTTGGTGCTCAGTTTAGGGTTGTTAGCGTAATTCCCATACATGACCTTCCCTCCTCAAGCCCCACATAGTATTGAACCTTAACAGCTGGTAAATAAGCAATTAGCAGCTGTATTGTCCGATGTTTATTGTTAATTAGATCATATCTAATCTCCTATATATGTGTGTGTATATATATATATATATATATATATATATATATGTATATATATGTGTGTGTGTGTGTGTGTGTTCAATTTTGAGAGAGAGAGAGAGAGCATGAGCAGGGGAGGGGCAGAGAGAGAGGGGGACACAGAATCTGAAGCAGGCTCCAGGATCTGAGCTGACAGGACAGAGCCCGATGCGGGGCTTGAACCCATGAATGATGAGATCATGACCTGAGCTGACACTTAACTGACTGAGCACCCAGTCGCCCCAGAAATAGATTTTTTAAAAAGCTCTCCAAGGGTTCATTTTTCTGCATACATTATGTCACAGGGTCATACAAACAGGTGGTTGACTGTAGTCTTGGAAACTCCAGCAAGTTGGAGGCTGGAGTGTCTGGCTGCTTCTGCTGTCGCTATTTTAGGGCAGAGAGAAAGTGTTTTCCGTGTCTGGCTGGGAGTTCACTGGAGGTACACCTGCCACAGGGAAAGGGAGGCAGGACAGGAAAGGGATTAATTAGGAAGGCGTTTCCGCCCCCTCTGGCTGGTTTGCCAATAGGGACGGCTGGGGAAAATAACGGGGCTGGTAAAATTGGCTAAACTGATAGGTGTTTTCTCTATTCCCAGAAACAGCAAAGGGAGTCTAAAACTTTTTTCATACTTAGCTTCCAGGAAGTCTGACTTGTGTGAGTTCTTGAGGACAACGCCAGTCCCCAGGCCTTTCTGTAACAGCCAGTATGTCTCTATAGCTGAGAATTTAAAACTGCCATGCACACACAAACCCTAAAAACGAAACCAGAAAAGCTGCTGTGCTTTCTAATTTTGAGATAATTAGGAACCTTTCAATATTCTCATAGGCTGGTTGTGGGGGAGGGGAACCATTTTGCATCATGCTTAAGATAGAATTGTTTGAGGGGCGCCTGGGTGGCTCAGTCGGTTAAGCGGCCGACTTCGGCTCAGGTCACGATCTCGCGGTCCGTGAGTTCGAGCCCCGCGTCGGGCTCTGGGCTGATGGCTCGGAGCCTGGAGCCTGCTTCCGATTCTGTGTCTCCCGCTCTCTCTGACCCTCCCCCGTTCATGCTCTGTCTCTCTCTGTCTCAAAAATAAATAAACGTTAAAAAAAATAAAAATAAAAAAAAGATAGAATTGTTTGAAAGGCACCCTTGGCTTTTTTGAACACTTAGGAAAGCTTCATTGAAATGTTCGGCTTTACAACTTGATTATGATTTTTCCCTTCCTGAGTGTTTATTGCAAGTGACACATGATGTTTGATTGCTTGAAAACTCAGGGAATGTTCTTTGAGTTTCCAGATCCTGTATCTTGCTCATTTTTTAATCCCTCACAGCACTTCTGTCCACTGCTTTACACATCATGTGGCTCAGTAAATGTTGGGCTGAATTGGAGTCTTCTGTGTTTTCTTTTTTTCCTTCTTCTAAAGGTAACCCTTTGAAATCTAATTTTTCACTTTAAGCACTGGGTGCTTTTAAGGTCCTAATGAATCACATGATGGTGTGTTTTTCTCACTGGCTGGTAACTAGCTCTTTAGGGCATAGAGATAAGGTTTGAATGGATTTTTAAGGTACTTTGGCCTTAAGCAGCTCAACTCAGTAAAGCTTTGTCAAGTAAAAGTAACTAGTGTGCTCTTTCCCACAAGCCAATAAGAACTCCCGTTTTCACTGGCTTTAAGGTAAGTGTGCCTTCAATGCTAGTATAGCAAACTTCCAGAGTAAAAGCCGGACTTTGCCCTGCATGAATGCTTGTAAAAACAATGTCAGGATATCAGAAAATGTCAGAACCTCAGGGGAAGTGCATCTGTATTTTCGCTGGGTGTTCATTCTCCCTTTATAACTGCGTCCCAGAAATGCATACTAAACACCGCGTGGCCAACTGGCTTTTACCAAATGTGAGGTTTTAGCCTGCGAAAGTGCCCTCCACATTAATTCTACCTCTAAAAGCCGCCGCTCACACACTCCCAGTCTCTGAGGTTTGAAAAGATGCATTATGGTTTTTAAACGACAAGATTTTTCACCGAGCTTAAGAGCCAAATCTTGAGGAGAACGAGCTGTTCCAGCATTAAAAATGACACTTCTGTTTGGAAACAAAAATGGGTTTTGTGTTGTTTTGTTTTTTGCAAAAAGGTCACACAGGTAGTTTTTCTTCCGTGGCATTTATTTTAATGATCCAAGTGGACCGGAGTCCAGCCCTCTCCAACCCCTCTCCTTCTGCATTTGGTAATTGTTTATGAGTCTCAAATGTCCAGTTCCTTATGCCAGCCAGCCAGCCAGCCAGGGAACCCTCTACCATATGGCTTAGGTTTCGGGGATAACATTAAAATGAGTTCCAACAAGCATATCTGTGTTTTCTGCACCATCTGGCCTTCCGACACATATGCAGTAGATCTTTCCTGTCTGGGCTGGCTGATCTGAGTTGAATGATGTAAGCTTGTTACCCAGGAAAGACTGTTGTGGAGGTCACACGTCGAGTGGGTGTGTGTGCGCAGTAGTTTCTGCAAGGGTGTGCTTAGGGCTTTCAGATCTTCACATGCAAGCCTTCGGGTCAGACCCTGTGGACCGATCCCAGTTCTGAGGAACCTCTCAGCTCTGCAGGAATCCGTGGCGTCTCTCCCTGCAGGTGGCGAGGGGAATGCCGCAGGGTCCATCATGTGGCCCCTTAATCTTTATCCTCCATCAGTGTTTAGTAATTGGCAGACGGTGGGTCCTAACATCTGTGATTCAGGGACGTAAGAGTTTGATATATGTGATCGGTAAAGCAGCTTCGAACTATTCGGGGGGTAATTCAGGACACCTTTCTTGTCGAGCACATACTCAGGGGTTCGCCAGGACTGTCACACACAAACGGTCTTTTAAAGGCTTTGGGAACATGTTGCCAAACGGCCCGGAGAAAAGTCACCCTAGTTGATACCCTTGGCTGGCAGGCATTGTGACTGCTCACTTTCTTGAACGCCTGACGACTCCCAGGATTATCATATTTAAAAATTTTTGTCGCCTTGCTCGGCAGACAAAAGAAGTGCCTAGTTGTCCTTCTCATTTGCGTTCTCTTTAGTTACTTGTGAGATTGGAAGATGTCCTATGTTTATCCATTATCTGTAATTTTTATTTTGGTAGTTGTGCTGCTTATAGGTTTTTTAAAAGTTAGTTTCAAGTGTTAGTATAAAGGTAACACGCGCTCAGAGTTTTGTCCTTGTTAGGGTCAACGTTAGAGATTTTGTTTAATTGAAGTGTAACTGGCATACGGTGTTATATTAGTTTCAGGGATACACCGTAGTGATTTGACCACACTCTGTGCTACTCTGTGCTACTCTGTGCTCACCATGATGTGTGGTCACGGTCACCGTACGACGTTATTGCAGTATTATTGACTGTGTTCCCGATGCTGTATTTTTCATCTCCGTGACTTATCTTATAACTCGAAGTTATAAAATAATCATAATCCCCTTCATCTGTTTTGAGCATCCGCACCTCCCCTCTCTGGCAACCACCAGTTTGTTCTCTGTAGTTAAGAGTCCATTTGGTTTTGGGTTTTGTTTTTTAATTCCATGTACAAGTGAAATCATATAGTATTTGTCTTTCTCTGGCTGACTTAGCATAATACCCTCCAGGTCCGTCTGTGTTGGCAAGATCTCATTCTTTTTTATGGATGAGGAATATTCCATTTGATATCTGTGCCATGGGAAATATACATATACTACATTTTTATCCATTCATCTGTTGCTGAGCACTTGGGCTGCTTCCATATCATGGCTATTGTAAATAATTCTGCAGTAAACATAGGGGTGTGTATATCTTTTCTGGTGTTTTCATTTTCTTTGGGTAAGTACCCATAGTGTAATTACTAGGTCATATGATATTTCCATTTTAATTTTTGGAGGAACCTCTATACTGTTTTCCGTAGTGGTTGCACCAATTTACGTTCCCATCAACAGTGCACGAAGATTCCTGCTTACGGTTTTATCTCGCTAATACCCACTTACTGGAGTGAGGAACATCCATGTGGTGGGATACCAGCTAGCCCTTAAGATCGTTTTGAAAAAAATATCTAACATTATTGCTATGTATTCATATTACATTAAATGAAAATAAATCAGTAAGAAAAACGTGTGTCATACTTCCAACTTAATACAACATCAAAGAAGTACATGCATACAACGTCTATATTTCAGAGTCACACATTTATACACTCTGCAATTCTGATTACAAGGAAAAAGTACTAACATTATTTTTGGTGAGCGGCCCCAGCATCCTGGTGATCCTCCGGTCTGGGAAGGAGGAGAGGTCTCAGTCTGTTCTAGCCTCGTCTCTTGGTTTTGCTGGGGCTGATGGTCCTCCTGCCTCCTGATGGCCCCGCTTCGGTTTCCAATGGGGTTGCACATCCCCCCCACCCTTGGCCACATCTGGGTACGTTCCCCCCGACTGGCTTCTTTTCCCTCGAAGTGTCCTTCCTGAAGCAATGTCACTCCCATAGGTGGTACTCCTGGCTGTCAGAACATCCACCCCCCTACCCCGACTCCTCCACAGGCAGGTGCTGAGTTCCTGATACTTTCTTTGCCTTGCACGTCTTATCACCCACTCAGTCCTCTCTGCCCCGTACCCTATGATTCTGCAGTTGCTTCCACGCTGTGTTCAGGTGGTAAGGAGTTTGAGAATTCATTTCCCTTCCCAAAAGTACTGACTAGGCTACTTGTTTCATGATAGACTCAAATAAGACCAAAGAATGACCACTTGGTGATGTCTCCTACCTCTTCTTGCCCTCTGTGTACCTTCCATTGAATCTGTGGTTGGCGGCTTTCAGACCACACGATTATAGTTTAGGAAAGTACATCTGACAATATCTCACTGAAAACACATTAAAAAAAACTAGAAGGAAATACACCAACGTATTGATTTTTCCTTGGAATTAATGGAGGCATAGGTAAGTTTTATTTCTCCATGTTCTTTTGTATTTCCCAAATTTCCTACCATGCCCATATAGTCCTTTTTAGAATTCTACAAAGCCTTTTTTAAAATTTAATTAATTTATTTTAATGTTTGTTTATTTTTGAGAGAGAGACAGAGCATGAGCAGGAAAGGGGCAGAGAAAGAGAGAGGGAGACAGAGGATCTGAAGCAGGCTCTGTGTTGACAGCAGAGAGCCTGACGATCATGGGGTTCGAACTCACAAACCATGAGATCATGACCTGAGCTGAAATCAAGAGTCGGACACTCAACCAGCTGAGCCACTCAGAAGCCCCTACAAAGCCTTTTTTAAGTGGACTGTTTTTTTCTTTTTCTTAAATGTTGAGAAAGGGGGTAAATGAGTGAGATGTAGTATGCTTTTGGAATTGCCCCAAAATTTTTAGTCGTTCAGCATCATATGCCACCTTCCTTCTCCACCTCACCCCAAATTTGCAAGACTAGATCAGGAGTTCTGTGTCTGTCTGTCACCAGCAGGTGGACCTTGGCAAAGGACTAGGTTGAATTAAGAACTCAGGAAAATCACTCTTCTTTTAATGTCTTTGATACTTGTTTTGACATTCATTCTACCTTGATCAAAGTTATCTTCTATTAAGTAACATCATGGCAAGCGATCCTTTCATAGGATGAAACTTGGCATGATACCTTTTTTGGTATTTTTATCTGTGTTGATGATCTAGAAAGATTATCCATGTAAACCTGCCAGGGTTAGATTGCTGACCTGTCCGAAATCCAGACGTAGGCTGATTCTAGACAAATTTCGCATTTATCCCAGAATCATCTTTTTTGGGAAGGGAAAAGTTTCTTTCTTTCATGTGGCAAGAAATAAAAAGACCCTCCCCCATCCCATTTTAATGTTTTTGTAACATTTTCTCGTCTTTGTCCCTTTGCATTAATATTGTTCATACACATACTACACTTGTGGCCAGAAAACTTCATCTGTTTCACTTAATATACTTTTCTATTAATATTCTACATATATATTTTGAAAATTCAATTTGTAGATTTACTTAAAATATCAAAATTTTCTATAATTTATTTAAATAGTACTCTCTTGTGGGGTATATTTAGGCTGGTTGGCATTTAAAACCTTGATTTTGGACATTATTTTAGTACTGTGCATGGATAGCATTTATGTCTCAGAAGTTTCTTAGCTGTGCCCATGTGAGGTATGTAGCCTGTGAATGAACTTGAGGGTGAGTGGTCTGTCTTTGAGCTCTCATTTTGCTGATCAACAGGATTGATGTGGCTGACCTGGCTGTCTTCCCAAAGGACACACACTATTAATATATCATCTTTCAACTCTTTTATATATGGTTAAAGGAACCAGACTTACTGTGGTGAAATCAATCCAGAAATAGCCCCGCAAATTTTAGCCTCTATCAGATCCCTTTTTTATGGCTTTAAAAGAAAGAAAATCGACAAGTCAAGTTCCCTGTGATATTTGTACATCCTTTGATAAGCAGTAAATTACTCACAAAGGCAAATAGACTAGGGGAAATGAATTAAGGAGGAGGCATCTGACCATATCTTGACCACCTATTCTGTGATGGGCATTGTACAAAATTTTTCATAGTTGCCTCATTTAATCCCAGACAAGCTTGGTAAATAGGTAGTGTCATCTCTACCTTCTGGGGGAGACAGTTGAGTACTGGATGGGTTTAAATCCTTTGCCTCAAGTCTCAGCTAATTAGGAGGTGAGCTAGTTCAGATCTGGGTCTGTTTAATCCCAGAAGCTTCTGCTGTTGGTCTGGCCCATGCCACTCACATCTGGAATACTCCAGTGTGTAGTAACTGGGAGTTACCTGAGGGGGGTGCCATGATGCATTTTATTTCACTATCATTTTTTTTTTTTTTTTTTTACTAGGTTACTGGCTTCTTATAGAAGGATATAACTCTGGAACAGCCAGAGGGAAGAGATGAATAGGGCTGGGAATGGGGAAAGGGCATGGAGCTTCCTTGCCCTTTCTAGGTTTGTCGTTCTCTCTGAATCTTCACTTGTTGACCACCTTGGAAGCTCCCCATGATGCATTTTAAATATCAAAGACTTAGGTCTAAAAAAACTTTAAAACATTAAAAGTACTGAAACCACTCGGGAGTGGAATGGGGAAGGTCTTTCAAAATGTGACTTAAAAAATCTTAAGCTAAAATGGGGCACCTGGATGGCTCAGTTGGTTAAGCATCTGACTCTTGGTTTTTGTTCAGGTCATGATCTCCCAGGTTCGTGAGTTCGAGCCCCGCATTGAGCTCTGCTCCAACAGCGTGATGCCTGCTTGAGATTCTCTCTGTCCCTCTCTCTCTGCCCCTCCCCTGCTTACTCATGTGTGTACTCTCCCTCTCTCTCAAAATAAACGAACTTTAAAAAAAGAAAAAATAGGGGCGCCTGGGTGGCTCAGTCGGTTGAGCGTCCGACTTGGGCTCAGGTCATGATCTCACGGTCCGTGAGTTCGAGCCTGCGTCGGGCTCTGTGCTGACAGCTCGGAGCCTGGAGCCTCCTTCAGATTCTGTGTCTCCCTCTCTCTCTGACCCTCCCCCGTTCATGCTCTGTCTCTGTCTCAAAAATAAATAAACATTAAAAAAAAATGAAAAAAAAATAAAAAGAAAAAATAATCTTAAGCCAAAAACAAAAAAGAGAGTCATAAATTTGAGTTCATAAAAGTAAAAACAGAACAAAACCTCAAAAAACCCCAACTTTCTCACTACCAAAAATATATCCTAAACAAAGTCAACTTGGGGCAATAATTACAGCTCATAGTGTAGGTAAAGGGCCAATTCCCCTGTTGTATAAAGAGCTCCTAGAAAGTGGTGAAGAAAAACCCAACAACCCCGTGGAAAATTGAGGAAAGAATAGGAGAATACAGCTATATGTGGGGCTCAAAACCACGACCCTGAGATCATGACCTGAGCTGAAATCAAGAGCTGGGCACTTAAACGACTGGGCGACCCAGGCACCCTGAGAGTCACACACGATGTTAACGGTTGAGTTGAACTCTTAACTGCCATTCCCAGACTCCCTGCTTTGCTTTGCGCTTACAGGTGGGAATTGGGCATAATGAACCCGCCGTAGGACCGATGGGTCCAAGTCTGGGAATTCTTCACCGAAACGATTTCTTTAGCAATTGCTGGCCAGACCTGACTTTTATCTTGGTTCCTTTCCTGTCTTTTATTCTTCCACAAATTCTGATCAGATGCCTACCAGGTGTCCGGTACCGTTACAGAGAAAAGGACTTTGACAGCTTCTATGGAGCCTACTAATTTGAATCAAATACTCTAAAGTGACACCACGCTAGTGAGACAGTGACTGCTTACTTACTCACCTCAAACAGAGCGGAACATTTCTCTGTAGATGAAAAACAATCACTGGACTTTAAAAATAACTGATTTAAATTATTACGTTCTAACAACTAATGGGGCAGTAAGTGCTGAGCGTTGCCACCATTGCTAGAAGTTTCCCGCGATCCAGAGGCCATGAAAAGATGAGCCACAAATGTGGCCCTGAGATGCTGTTCAGATCGCAGTTTCCAGAAGGCCTGGGTATTGAGAAAACCTAGTCTAGTGGCATCTTGCTCCGAAGTGTTGCAGCTCTTCGTTATTCGTTGATTTAAATGCTAACCTTTCTTCAACGTCTGTTTTTAGTTCAGGATTGAGCATAGTCTCCTCCTGAGATGAGTTAATTATTGCTTAATTGTTCTTCTCTTAAAATTTAGTTTTTATTTTTAGTTTTATTTATTAAAAACTTTTTAATGTTTATTTTTGAGAGAGAAAGAGAGAGGGAGAGAGAGAGCACGAGTCAGGGAGGGGCAGAGAGAGAGAGGGAGACCCAGAATCTGAAACAGGCTCCAGGCTCTGAGCTGTCAGCACAGAGCCCGACGCGGGGCTCGAACTCGTCAACTGCGAGATCATGACCCGAGCCGAAGTCAGACGCTCAACCGACTGAGCCACCCAGGTGCCCCCGTGCATGTTTGTTTTGAGTTTTCAGTTATTTGGAGTGTCTACCCAGGAGTGGAATTTCTGGGTCATATGGTAGTTCTGTTTTCCCCACATCCTTACCAATGCTTCTTATGTTTCACTGTTTTGATTATAGCCATTTAGTGGGTGTGAGTGGGTATCTCATTCTGGGTTCCCTTTGCACTGACCTTAAGACCGATGATGTTGAAGGTTTTTGATGTGCTGGTTGGATAATCGCTGAACTCCTACCTATCTCCACTTTATGTCCTAATGCTCTATTTTCCCACAACTATCTGCTTGAGACCATTGAGTCTAATCCTGTCATGTCTGTGACCCCAGAAGGTGGCACAACCCTCACAAAAGACCCAGGACCTCAGATCCAGCCGGCCTCCTGACTTGCATCCCGGTGTGACCCTGTATCTCCTTTTCTCACTCTGTTCAACTCCTGAAATGCCTTCCTGTGCTGCTTGGGTTCATGTTCCAGCATCAGACCTAATCCTCTGTGTCTTCCACCTGTTCTCCAAGTGATGATTCCTTCACCTTCTTTATCTGGAAGCTGGTTCTCCCCTGCAGCCCTCCCACGGGGTGGTGCTTCTCTTCTGTTCCTTCCGGGACGTGGCGGTGGGGTAAGTGACCTCCTTGTTTCTCTTTGCCCCATCCAAAGCTTTCTCCCTCCACCTTCCCCAAAAGCACCCACCTTTGCATCTCCCGTCGTCGTCACACCGTATCCCTACCGTCCCTCCCTCCTCCCTTCGTGGTTTGAGATTGTGGATTGCCATCACTCTCTCCGGCATTTTCCTCCACAGTCTGCCCGGATTCTCTGACCTGTCCGTGTCAGCAACCCTGCAAACTCCCGCCCATCACTTTACCTTTATCACCTGGCTGTATTCACCTGGCCACACCCCAGCACTGGTGAAACCTTGAATCTTCAGCACTTCGTTCCCCATCTTCACTTGTTAATGGTGACCTTACGTCTGTGTCACGGAGAAGATAGAAGGAACGAAAGAGAACCTCCACCAGTTTCCCCTGCACCTCTTCCCGCCCACCTGCCCCTGCTCCCCGACACTTGGCCTTCACCTGCTCTGCCCCCGTCCCTGCACTCCTCCGCCTCGCCCGCTCGAGGACATCGTTCTAGAAATTCTCCCTCCTCTCTCCTATCATGTCAGTCTTTTGGACTATTCCTGTAAGAGAGGAAAAGCTTGACTTTTTTTTAGCCTCCTAAATTCTCTGGCAGGAGCCCTATACATGAGGAGGTTTTTTTTCTCTTGTTAATCCGTGTGTCGTCAAAACAATTTCGAGTAAGGCCTGCCTCTCGCATAGATGCCGGGGAACTCGTGAAAGGAGTGGTTAGGACTTGGGGCTTGTATGGCATCCTAAAAAACAACAACAACAACAACAAAACTAAATTTTGTCGTGAAGCGACAAAGGAAAAGGACTTTGAGCTTCTAAGGGCCGCAGCTGGTGGAAGGGTGGCGGGGGGGAATTAACGGGTGACAAGGGGTAGTGAGGGTTGTGAGGTCTGGTCGCCACTGGTTCCCGTAGTGCTGTCTCTGGGGGTAAGAGTCATTAGCGTGTCTGGTGATGAGGCAGCGTCTTGCCCTTCCTGGTAGAAAGACGGAAGGCACAGAGCTTTTCTCGTCTGCCGCTTCTCACCTGCCCGCGGCCGAATATAACCCTTAGGTCAAAGTGATCTGTTTTGTGGTGCTGTATTCCGCTGTGCTTCATTCCCATTGGTGCACAAATAGACGAGCTTAAAAACCCCTCTCCCCTCACTCGATGGCACAGTCTGTCTCAAAGGCCCTTTTTCTGCTTCCCTTGCAGAAAACACCTCAAAAGAATTGTCTGTATTCGTCGTGTCCAGTCTTTCTTAAGCCTCTGCTATTACGGCCTTTTTCTCCACGATTGCCACGGGAACCGTTCTCACGAAGGTCTCGGGGGGGTGGGGGGTGGGGGTGGATCGAGTGGTCGGTGGCACCGGTCCAGCCGCCACTTTGTCCTTAAAGCACTGTCCTGGACGCAGGACGCGAGTTGCCTGACCTGCTCCCACCACAGGCCGCCCCTCTGCTCAGCGTCTCACTGGTTCCTTCTCAAGTCTCTAGCCTCTAAAATGGCGGGAGTTTCTCTCCCCTCTGCGTTTCGCCATCCCCTTGGTGACCTTTGCCAGCGCTGGGGCTGTAAATACCGTGTGTGTGTGGACCACGCCTATGCCCCTGTGTCCGGCTGCCTTGTTCTGTCTCCATTTGGGTGTCTCAAATGTCACTACATTCGTGTCTCCAAAACAGAAGTTTTGAACTTCTCCACATCCCTCTCTCTTGCCCTGCAAAGAACCACAAAAACTTGCTGCTCTGTCTTCCAATGCTAATAGACGAGAACCCCATCCTTCCACATCGCACTCCGGATCTCAATTCTTTGTCATTTATTCCATGTTTTCCTGATACTCCCCATTAGAATCCTAAGACTACATACCTTTGTCTCTTCCATCAAAATATAACCTGGGGCACCTGGGTGGCTCTGTTGGTTGGGCGTCCGACTCTCGATTTCAGCTCAGGTCATGATCTCACAGTTCGCGGGATTGAGCCCCGCGTTGGGCTCTGTGCTGACAGTACGAAGCCTGCTTGGGATTCACTCTCTCCCTCTTTCTCTGCCCCCTCCCATGCATCCCCCCCCCCCAATAAATAAACTTTAAAAATTACAAAAAATAAAATAAAACCAGCATCTGACCCCCATGACGACATCCACTGTTAACCAGCATCTTGCCTGGAAGCTGTAAGAACCTTGTTTCTGGTCTCCTTGCTTCTGACCTTACTCAGAACACTGTTCTCAGTCCAGCAGCTGGAGGGATTCTTTTTTCAAAGTCCGGTAATGGCTCTCCTTTATTCAAAACCTGCCAGCAGTGAAATGGTTGCCTCAGACTGGAATAGGGCACGAATAAAATCAGCCTGGGACATTATATAGCACCAGAAAAGGAAGTGCCCAGAGGCTCACGGGCGTGTGTCAAAAAGGTAATAGTGGTAAATACTTTGTAAGATTTGGAATAAAAAAAAGGTAATCCATGAGGCTGTAATGAGAGCAACAAAGGAAAAGCAGGTGGTGGGAAGGGAGAATGTCGACGAATGTTTTCGCAGTCCCCAAGGAAATCACCGATTTGGGCAAAGGACGTTGAGGAGTGCCAGAACTGTTAGGTGGAGGTTGTCGGGGAAGGAGATGTCTGTAAGGTGCGTGCGTGTGTGGTTTTTGTGTGTGCATTTGTAATATTTAGAGACTGCTTGCTAATCATGAGGGTGAAAATGTAACCTTTGAGGAAGGTAGCTAGCCGAGAGTTCCTACTTTGAGTGTTCACGGAGCCTCACTCACGGTGGCGTGACTGGACACGGTGACGTGGTTGGTGTGTGTGCTGACCAGCTCACGTGGTCCCACGTGGTTCCTGGGAAGGCTTAGAATTTGATCAGACCTGTAGAACCGCCTCCTGGTTTACAGAAAATACAGGGGACGGAGACGCAGGTTAATCGCCACCGCGAGGGAACAATCAGACAAACCCGGGATGTGGGACCTCCATGGATCATAGGCCTTGTTGGGGAGACGTGTCCGACTTTGGGTCGGGTCATGAAATGGCTCAAGAGATCGGGCCCTGCGTTTGGCTCTGCACTGAGCGCGGGGCCTGCTTGGAATCCTCTCCGCCTTCCCCTCTCTCTGCTCCCCCCGCCACCCCAAAATAAAAAAAGAAAAACACCATGGGCCTTGTCTCTTCATATAGGAGACGTATCCAGAGACTCTGATGACCTAGCAACCAAATTCTGTACATGGACCTTCGTGTTGTGGACATTTGGGGATTTCTGAATGTGGGCTACGTATTAGATAACGTAACGGGTTTATTTTTAATTTTATGAGGTGAGATGATGGAATTGTGGACAAATGGAAGAATGTCCCGACTTGTGGGAGACACATGCTGAAGTATTCTGGGCTGAGGTGTCAGGATATCTGTAACTGAATTGCAAGTGTTTCCGGGGGGAGGGGGGAGGGGGGCAAAAAGCTAATATGGCAAAATATTAACGGTTGTTAAATCTCGCAGGTAGGTGTGGGTTTCTGTTCTCTAGAGTTTTCTGAATATTGAAACTTTGAAAGACAATACGTCACCCCCACCTGAAACAAACCCTCTAAGGGGCCTCTCCTCACACAGAGGGGAGCCTGGGCTTTACAGTGGGAGTAGCTTTTCACGGGCAGCCCCCTCCTTGCCTCACTGACATCTCTTCTCCCTCTGCAACTCCAGTGTCCCTGGCCTTCGATGTTTGTTGGCCACACCAGGCTTGCTCCCGCCTCAGGGCCTTTGCACTCCTGCCACCCTTTCCGTCCCAGGACATCCTTCCTCTGGCTCTGTGCATGGCTTCTTCTTACTTCCTTGAGGTATTTACTCTAAGATTGTCTTAGTGAGGCCTCCCTAGGTTACCCATCTATTTAAAACTGCAACCCCCTGGCCCTCCCCCCCCCCCATTTTTTGCTCTTTCTCTGCCCCGTTTTTCTCCATAATACTCCTCACCTCTGACATTGCACATTTGCTTGTTTATATGGTCTGTCTTCCTCTATTAAAACGTCAGCTGTTGTGAGCAGGGATTTTCACGGGTTCATTCATTGCTGTACCCCTTGCCTGGAAGAATGCCCAGGTTAAACCTGCTAATGCTCACGATGGATTCCCAGTTATTTTTCCCAGAAACCTTAGTCTTAAAAAAAAATTGCCTCCGTAAACTGTTAAGAAAATGACACCACTTAAAGGTTGCAGAATGGAATCCATAGGTGAACATTATTTAGCAACTAAAATGATGATTTGAACCGTGAAATCCAATAAAATCTGTTGTATAAAGGCTGCCCAGAGAATGATTTACCGAAAAAAAAAAAAAAAAAAAAAGATACTTGAGAAGCTTTATTCTACATCAAAATCAATACCTTTAAAGCTTTAGGGGCATGTCTTTGAGTATTTTTTTCTGAATTTCAATACCTCCAATGATGAAGATTGTCCCAATTTACTATTCAGCGCAGAACTTTAAAAGAGTGAGGTTGGGGCACAGGTGGCTCAGTTAAAGTCCGACTCTTGATTTCAGCTCAGGTCATGATCTCCCAGTTTGTGAGATCGAGCCCTGTGTCAGACTCTGTACTGACAGCCGGAGCCTGCTTGGGTTTCTCTTCCTCACCCTCTTCCCTTCCCGCTGCTCGCGCACGTGCTTTCTATATATCTAAAAATAAACATTAAAAAAATAATTAAGTGGGGGCGCCTGGGTGGCTCAGTCGGTTAAGCGTCCGACTTCAGCTCAGGTCATGATCTCACAGTCTGGGAGTTCGAGCCCTGCGTCGGGCTCTGTGGCAATATTGTATGTTTCTGGTTTGATTTTGAGTTGGTATTAGTTTAATAGCTCTAGGCTTTAAAAATATTTTAATTTAAAAATACATAGTTGGGGGCTGCTGGCTTGCTCAGTTGGTTAAGTTTCCAACTTTGGCTCAGGTCATGATCTCATAGGTTCGAGCCCCACGTTGGGCTCTGTGCTGACAGCTCAGAACCAGGAGCCTGCTTTGGGTTCTGTGTCTCCCTCTTTCTCTCTGTCCCTCCCCTGCTTGTGCTCTTGTGCTCTGTCTCTCCCTCCCTCAAAAATAAATAAACAAACATTAAAAACATAAAAATATATAGTTGATTTTCATTTTTCATGGATTCTGTGTCTGCACCTTTGCCTGCTTGTTAAAAATTTACCTGTAACTCTAGAATCAGTACTCGAGATGCTTTCCTGGTCCTTCATGGATGCACATAGAGCTGCAAAAAAATTTTGAGTCCTTCTCATCCGAGGTCGGACAAGGTGACATTCTGCCTCCTTGTTTCAGCTCTCCTATTAAACGAATACCCTTTTCACAGTCTGTTTAGTGCCACGTTTTTTGCATGTTTGTACTTAACCGTTGGTGAGTGCTGTTTTAAACGGCCCCCAGGGGTAGTGCTGAAATGCCGTCTCGTGTGTCTGAGGCAGGAAGGCTGGGATGTGCCTGATGGAGGAAATACATGTTAGATGAGCTTTGTTCAGGTGTGAGTTCAATGTTAATGAAGCAAGATACAGCACATCGGTGGTGGGGGAGGGGAGGGAAGAAAGAGGAAACATGCTGATTTGTATGTGAAGCTACTTTGGAAAAATTCCTTTTTTTTTCTTTTTTTCCTTTGGAAAATTCTAAAGTAACATTTGTAACATATGACTAAATCGTGGAAGAGATGGGGGTCCCTGGGTGGCTCAGTCATGTAAGTATCTGACTCTTGGTCTCAGCTCAGGTCTTGATCTCAGGGTCATGAGTTCAAGCTTTGATGTGGGCTTTGCGCTGGGTGTGAAGTGTCCTTAAAAAGAATTATGCAAGGGGCGCCTGGGTGGCTCAGTCGGTTGAGCATCCGACTTCAGCTCAGGTCATGATCTCACACTCTGAGTTCGAGCCCTGCGTCGTGCTCTGTGCTGACCGCTCAGAGCCTGGAGCCTGCTTCGGATTCTGTGTCTCCCTCTCTCTCTGCTCCTCCCCTGTTCACGTGCTGTCTCTCTCTCTCTCTCTCTCTCTCTCTCTCTCAAAAATAAAGATTAAAAAAAATTTTTTTTTAAAAGAATTATGCAAAAGGTGGAAACACAGCTAAATTGGTGGCTTCATGAGATGACAGTCGATTAAAAAAAAAAAAAACACATAATGGACAACATTGCTGTAGGGCCAAAAGCCAAAGATTCTTGGGCACCTTACCCAGGGTCAGGAGAATGTTAAATCCTTCTCAGCCAGTGCTGGCTGGTTCACACGTTTCAAAAGGCTGTTCAGCATGAAACCTGTTAAATTTGCAGGTGAGACGGGTTCTGATGATCAGGAGACTAATGAAAAATTTAAAAAATACAACGTAGCCTCGTTATTCACAGATTCTGAACGTGCAGATTCTCCTACTTGCTAAAACGTATTTGTAAGCCCACAACTGATACTTCGGGCACGTTTGTGGCTATTTGCAGATGAGCAGAACATCCAAAAACATGTCCCCCGAGGCAGACCTTCCTAGCCGAAAGTCAGACGAGGCATCATCGTTCTGCCTTTTTTGTTTCTGCTTTCATACGGAGAAGAGCAGTGGGTGAACTTGGCTGGGGGGCAGTTCAGTGGAGTGCAGAAGCTTTGTATCCGGGGCCAGCTGGATGGGGTTTGAATGCCAGCTCTGGCACCTGTTAGTGGGGTGGCCCCAGGCGGGCGACTTAACACTTCTGAACCTCATTTTCTCTTCTGTAAAAGAAAGAAAATAGAACCTACCAGGATGAGTTGTGTTTAGCATGTAACATTGTAACCTATGACATATGTGCACATACTCACACACACGTGTGTGCACAGCTTACCGAGCCCACGTTCAGCTGCCTGTCACCTCAAAGGTCATCACTCAAGAGACCAGTTTTGACTGGAAAGGAATTTGAGCTGTTTTTCAAGAGGCCGGCAGGGGCGCCTGGGTGGCTCAGTCTGATTTCGGCTCAGGTCATGATCTCGAGGTTCCTGAGTTCGAGCCCCGTGTTGGGCTCTGCACTAACGGGTGCAGGGGTTCTCTCTCCCTCTCACTCTGCCCCTTCCCTGCTCTCTCTCAAAATAAATAAACTTAAAAAAAAAAAAAAAAAAAAGAGGAAGGCGAGCAACCCGGGGAGAAGGCAGACTCTTGTCCACAAGCCCCCTTCAAGGTTTCTGCCTGGCCCGGGGAATTTTGAAGGGGGTTAGGGTAGTTAATCAGCAAAGGGAGCGCAGTGGCCTCTAGCATTTCTTGATCCTGTGCAGACTTGAAGATGCCCGCTGCAAACATTTTCAGTGCTCAGGGGTTGTGCGTGGGGGTCTGGTTCTTGTTTCGAGATGCGCTGGAGTGCCCTGTTCTTTCCGCAAAGGAGGACAAGGTCTACAGATGCAAAGGGAGGTCAGTAAAAGTCATTTGACCTAAAAGAAAAACGTTTCACTGAAAAATGGCTGGACTCATCAGAAAGCCGAAGTGGCTTCAAACAGACTTGCCGACCTCGGGGGCCTGGGCAGATTCTGGTTCTCCACTCCTCAAGGCCAGCAGCCTGCAGATCATAAGGTAACTTAGCTCTGTTACAGACCAAGGAAGGGCCTGAGGTCAGCAAGTAAGGAGCGGTAACTTTGAAGCAAGTTAACCCTTAAGACCAGCTGGAGTGCTGTTACACACACACGCGCGCACACACACACACTCTGGTTTGGTGTTTGCTGATTCACTGCTCATGGTGACTTCATAGAACATAATTACAGCAAATAAGGAGAATTTACTGTACCTCTTAAGTGTGGTACAAGAAAAGGATTACATGGGAAAGCCGGTTTTCAAGGCTGATGACACTAGCTTGTTTTACAAGGACATCGGCAAACAAACTTCTATGATGCAAATGGACGCGTCCTTGAAGAAAATGTCAGTACAGGCCCACAGAAGTGTCCCCTTGAACTTCCCTTAAGAGTGATAGCTCGGTATTCGGTATTCGTGATGCAGTGTTTTCATGGAACCTAACTACTGTGAATAAGGAGAATCAGCTGCAATTGATTTGGAAAGTTAGTTTTTCAAATAGATATGTCCGTTGGGGCGCCTGGCTGGCTCAGCTGGTGCACTCTGGATCTTGGGGTTGCGAAGTTTAAGTCCCATGTTGGGCATGGAACCTACGCAAAAAAATAAAATAGATAAATCAACAACTTGCTTTTTACAATAGATGAGGCAAATGATTCTGCAAGAGAAGCGCCATATGGCTTACACTGAATATATTGCTTCTTAAATACACAGGTTTTGGGGCACCTGGGTGGCTCAGTGGGTTGAGCATCCAACTTCGGCTCAGGGCGTGATCTCGCGGTTCGTGAGTTCGAGCCCCACATCGGGCTCTGTGCTGACAGCTCGGAGCCTGGAGCCCGCTTCGGATTCTGTCTCCTTCTCTCTCTGCCCCTCCCCACTTGTGCTCTCTCTGTCTCTCAAAAATAATAAATAAATGTAAAAAAAAAAATTAAAAAATACACAGGTCTTAGCATATCTGGCTAGAGTAACAGGATAGAAATTCCCTGTCTGTTCACTTTCCCCCTGGTGTTCATTGTCACCATGGTCAGCCTTTACTGAGCGTTTCCTACGTTCCGTACCATGGTTGCATTTAATCTGCAGACAATGATTCTGGTAGTAGTGACGGTAGTAGGAACCATGGCCGCCACAAAGGCTTGCATGACGCTTGCTGTGGATTGGGACTATTTCCAGGTGGTTCACAATGGTTGACTCGTTCATTCCCCACAACATGTCTATACAGTAAGAACTACGATGAGTTCCATTTTACAGATAGGGACGCTGAGGTCCAGCCATATTGAACAGTATGTCCAGGGTTACATGTGGTGGTCCTAAGCCTGCACACCCGACCCTACACTCTGCCGCCCCTCGGGGTTGGGGGTGGGGTGGGATGGGGAAGGCTCTCCCTCCACCAGTAAGCCGATTCACTAGGAAATTGTACATGCTTTCTGCTTTTTCTTTACGTGTTAATTTTCCACGATGCCGAGCTCAGATGAGTGCCCGCAGGTACTTTGGCTGATCTGTTTTTATGGATCACAACATAGTGAACGTTAG
>NW_026059535.1:0-51710 GCF_023721935.1 Panthera uncia
GAGTATCTGACCCAAAGATAACTTCCTCTGGAATGGCCAGCAGCCTGCTACAAAAGCATTACCCAGAAAGACACTTTATATTAAATATTATCAGATAATCCAATCCATTAACTCCACTCTTAGGAAATTTTCCTACCGGATGTGCAAAAACAGTGAGCAGAGGGTAGGATCAATCAGCAGAAGCAGAGGGAGGCAAATAGAAGGCAAGAGGCAGAGGCCATGTGGGGACATGATTAATGAGTAAGTAAAAGGCATGAGCAAGCAAGGTAAAAGCAGAAAGGTTGAGAAGTGAAAGGAGAATGAGTCAGGAATGAAACAGGAAGAAGGTGGTGGGGAGAAACACAAAGATGGAGCTGCTGTGTCAAACTCAGAAGACTTCTCAGATTGTTATTGGGGCTCAGAGCTATTGACAGACTCTTGGTGCTGCTGTTGAATTATATGTGGTAACAATGTTCCAGGTCTCTGGAGTCCTGGTGCAGTTTTCCTAATTCTCCCATGTGTCCTTAAAATAGATGCCCAGTACTAGAGAGAACAACCACAATAACAAAAAAGCAAATGGCCTTGTAGCATATGAAAAAACACTCACCTTCAATCATAAGATAAAAAAATAAATGTAAATTAAAACTAACCTCAGGTTTTTTTTCTCACCTCTCAGGCAGGTATTCAAAAGTTTGTTAAGAAATCTGTGATCAAGGCTTTGGGGAAATAGGTACTTCTTTGCTGGTAGGAGAACAAAATAATACAACTCATAGGTAGAGGAACTTGGTAATATCTAGCAAAATTACATATGTATTTGTCATTTGACACAACAATCTCATTTCTAAGAATCTATGCAAGCAGCCATGGGCAAAAATATAAAAAGATGTATGCACAAGACTATATATGTAAAAAAAAACAAATCCTAAAAGTAACATAAATGTCTAATCTATAGGAGACTAGTTGACTAAATGTGGTACATCTACACAATGGTATATGGTGATCTTAAAGAATAAGGAATGTTTCTATGTACTAAGATGGAATGATCTCCTGGATTTAATATTAAGTGAAAAAAAAATCAAAGTAAAGAAGGGTACACATAGTATGTTAGTGTTTATCTAAGAAAGGAAACTACTGGAAGATGGTGGCATAGGAGGACACTCGGCACACCTCATCCTGCTGATCACTTAGATTCCACCCACATCTGCCGAAATAACCCAGAAAACCACCAGAAGAGTAGCAGAATTGATTCTCTGGAGTCAAGTGTAGACAAGAGGCCCACGGAAGAGGGTAGGAAGGGCGGAGAGGCGGTGCACACTACACGGACTGGCGGGAGGGAGCCGTGGCCAAGGAGGGGCATCCATCCGGCAAGGCAGAGCCGCTGAGGTCTGGCTTGCAAAAGCAGAGGGGGTGGACTGTGTGAGTTCTGACAGCCAGTGGGACTTAATTTCTGGAAAGTTAAAAGTGCACAGCTCTGCTCTTGGAGAGCAGGGAGGGCAAGAGGACATCTGGAGAGATAGTTGTTGAGCCCCAGAAGACAGATCTGAGTTCAGCGGGGGAACAAAGGCAGTGGCAAGTGTCATCTCCCTCTCCAATCCGCCAGCCAAAATTCCAAAGGGAACCACTTCCTGTCACCAAACTTGCTTGCACCTTGCAAACACCCAACACTGTGCTTCTGTGGATCCATCACTCCCACAGGCCTGCCTCCCTCCCAGTGCTGCAGGGCCCCTCCTGCAGGGGACCAGCCACAGCAAAGCGATCTGAGCCTGCCCCTCCCGCCACTGTGCACCTTGCAGATCCATCCCAGCTAATACACCCTTGGCCAGATCCATCGAAGCAGCACCACAAGCCTGGAAGTATGCAAGTAGCCCAGACAGGGGTCACACCACTCCACAGTGAGTCCTGTCCTAGGGAGAGGGGAAGGGAAGGTACACACCAGTCTGACTGTGGCCCCAGCAGTGGGCTGGGGGCAGACATCGGGTCTGACTTCGCCCCTGCCCACCAACACAAGTTACTCCGGACAGCACAGGGGAAGTGCCCTGCAGTTTGGAGCTACCACAGGGACTACCCAAAATGATGAAATGGAAGATTTCTCCTCAAAAGAAATTCCAGGAAGTAGCGACAGCTAACAAATTGATCAAAAATGATTTAAGCAATATAACAACAAGAATTTAGAATAATAGTCATAAAATTAATCGCTGGGCTTGAAAAAAAGCATAGAGGATAACAGAGAATCTACTGCTACAGATATCAAGGGACTAAAAAATAGTCATGAGGAGCTAAAAAATGCTATAAATGAGATGAAAATAAAATGCAGGTGGCCATAGCATGGATTGAAGAGGCAGAGGAGAGAATAAGTGAATTAGATGATAAGATTATGGAAAAAGAGGAAGGTGAGAAAAAGAGAGATTAAAAAATCCAGGAGTATGAGGGGAGAATTAGAGAACTAAGTGATGCAATCAAACGGAACAATATCCGTATCATAGGAATTCCAGAAGAAGAGGAGAGAGAGAAAGGGGCTGAGGTATACTTGAACAAATTATAGCTGAGAACTTCCCTGATCTGGGGAAGGAACAGGCAATGAAATCCAAGAGGCACAGAGAACTCCCTTCAGACATAACTTGAATCAATCTTCTGCATGACATATCATAGTGAAACTGGCAAAATACAAGGATAAAGAGAAAATTCTGAAAGCAGCTAGGGATAAACAGGCTCTAACTCACAAAGGTAGACACATAAGAATAGTAGCAGGCCTATCTACTGAAACTTGGCAGACCAGAAAGGAATGGCAGGAAGTCTTCAGTGTGATGGACAGAAAAAAATAGGCAGCTGAGAATGCTTTATCCAGCGAGTCTGTCATTCAGAATAGAAGGAGATATAAAGGTTTTCCCAAACAAACAAAAACTAAAGGAATTCATCACCACTAAACTAGCCCTACAAGAGATCCTAAGGGGGACTCTGTGAGTGAAATGTTGCAAAGTACCAGAGACATCACTATAAGCATGAAACCTACAGACATCACTATTATTATAAACCCATATTTTTCAATAATAACACTGAATGTAAATGGACTAAATGTGCCAACCAAAAGACATAGGGTATCAGAATGGATAAAAACACAAGACCCAAATATTTACTGTCTACAAGAGACTAATTTTAGACGTGAGGACACCTTCAGATGGAAAGTGAGGGGAAGGAGAACTATTTATCATGCTACTGGAAGTCAAAAGAAAGCTGGAGTAGCCATACATATATCAGACAAACTAGACGTTAAATTAAAGGCTGTAACAAGAAATGAAGAAGGGCAATATATAATAATTACAGGGTATGTCCATTAGGAAAAGATAATAATTATAAATGTCTATGTGGTGAATATGAGAACCCCCAAATATATAAAAGAGTTAATCACAAACATAAGCAACCTTATTGATAAGAATGTAGTAATTGCAGGGAACTTTAATGCCCCACTTACAACAATGGATAGATCATCTAGACACAGGATCAATAAAGAAACAAGGGCCCTAAATGAAACATCGGATCAGATGGACTTGACAGATATATTTAGAACTCTGCATCCCAAAGCAACAGAATATACTTTCTTCTCGAGTGCACATAGAATATTCTTCAAGATACATCACATACTGGTCACAAAACAGCCCTTCATAAGTTTACAGGAATTGAGATCATACCATGCATACTTTCAGACCACAATGCGATGAAGCTTGAAATCAACCACAGGAAAAAGTCTGGAAAACCTCCAAAAGCATGGAGGTTAAAGAACACCCTACTAAAGAATGAATGGGTCAACCAGGCAATTAGAGAAGAAATTTAAAAATATATGGAAACAAACGAAAATAAAAATACAACAATCCAAACGTTTTGGGATACAGCAAAGGCAGTCCTGGGAGGAAAATACATTGCAATCCAGGCCTATCTCAAGAAACAAGAAAAATCCCAAATACAAAATCTAACAGCACACCTAAAGGAAATAGAAGCAGAACAGCAAAGACAGCCTAAATCCAGCAGAAGAAGAGAAATAATAAAGATCAGAGCAGAAATAAACAATATAGAATCTAGAAAACTGTAGAGTAGATCAACGAAACCAAGAGTTGGTTTTTTGAAAAAATAAACAAAATTGATAAACCCCTAGGCAGGCTTCTCAAAAACAAAAGGGAGAGGACCCAAATAGATAAAATCATGAATGAAAATGGAATTATTACAACCAATCCCTCAGAGATACAAGCAATTATCAGGGAATACTACGAAAAAAAATATATGCCAACAAACTGGACAACCTGGAAGAAATGAACAAATTCCTAAACACCCACATGCTTCCAAAACTCAATCAGGAGGAAATAGAAAGCTTGAACAGATCCATAACCAGCGAAGAAATTGAATCAGTCATCAAAAATCTCCCAACAAATAAGAGTCCAGGACCAGAAGGCTTCCCAGGGGAGTTCTACCAGACGTTTAAAGCAGAGATAATACCTATCCTTCTCAAGCTATTCCAAAAAATTGAAAGGGAAGAAAAACTTCCAGACTCATTCTATGAAGCCAGGATGACTTTGGTTCCTAAACCAGACAGAGACACAGCAAAAAAGGAGAACTACAGGCCAATATCTCTGATGAATATGGATGCAAAAATTCTCAAGAAGATACTAGCAAATCGAATTCAACAGCGTATAAAAAGAATTATTCACCATGATCAAGTGGGATTGATTCCTGGGATGCAGGGCTGGTTCAACATTCGCAAATCGATCAATGTGATACATCACATTAATAAAAGAAAAGATAAGAACCATATGATCCTATCAATCGATGCAGGGAAGGCCTTTGACAAAATTCAGCATCCTTTCTTAATAAAAACCCTCGAGAAAGTTGGGATAGAAGGAACATACTTAAAGATCATAAAAGCCATTTATGAAAAGCCCACAGCTAATATCATCCTCAATGGGGAAAAACTGAGAGCTTTTTCCCTGAGATCAGGAACACTACAGGGATGTCCACTCTCACCGCTGTTGTTTAACATAGTGTTGGAAGTTCTAGCATCAGCAATCAGACAACAAAAGGAAATCAAAGGCATCAAAATTGGCAAAGAAGTTAAGCTTTCGCTTTTTGCAGATGACATGATATTATACATGGAAAATCTGATAGACTCCACCAGAAGTCTGCTAGAACTGATACATGAATTTAGCAAAGTTGCAGGATACAAAATCAATGTACAGAAATCAGTTGCATTCTTATACACTAATAATGAAGCAACAGAAAGACAAATATAGAAACTGATCCCATTCACAATTTCACCAAGAAGCATAAAATACCTAGGAATAAATCTAACCAAAGATGTACAAGATCTGTATGCTGAAAACTATAGAAAGCTTATGAAGGAAATTGAAGAATATATAAAGAAATGGAAAACATTCCATGCTCATGGATGGAAGAATATTGTCAAAATGTCAATACTACCCAAAGCTATCTAGACATTCAATACAATCCCAACCAAAATTGCACCAGCATTCTTCTCGAAACTAGAACAAGCAATCCTAAAATTTGTTTGGAACAACAAAAGGCCCCAAATAGCCAAAGTAATTTTGAAGAAGAAGACCAAAGCAGGAGGCATCACAATCCCAGACTTTAGCCTCTACTACAAAGTTGTAATCATCAAGACAGCATGTTATTGGCACATGAACAGACCCATAACCAATGGAATAGAGACTCCAGAATTAGACCCACAAAAGTATGGCCAACTAATCTTTGACAAAGCAGGAAAGAATATCCAGTGGAAAAAAGACAGTCTCTTTAACAAATGGTGCTGGCAGAACTGGACAGCAACATGCACAAGAATGAAACTACACCACTTTCTTACACCATTCACAAAAGTAAACTCAAAATGGATAAAGGACCTGAATGTGAGACAGGAAACCATCAAAACCCTGAGGACAAAGCAGGAAAAAACCTCTCTGACCTCAGCCGCAGCAATTTCTTACTTGACACATCCCCAAAGGCAAGGGAATTAAAAGCAAAAATGAACTATTGGGACCTCATGAAGATAAAAAGCTTCTGCACTGCAAAGGAAACAATCAACAAAAGTAAACGGCAACCAACGGAATGGGAAAAGACATTTGCAAATGACATATCGGACAAAGGGCTAGTATCCAAAATCTATAAAGAGCTCACCAAACTCCACACCCGAAAAACAAATAATCCAGTGAAGAAATGGAGAGAAGACATGAATAGACAATTTTCTAAAGAAGACATCCAGATGGCCAACAGGCACATGAAAAGATGCTCATTGTCACTTCTCATCAGGGAAATACAAATCAAAACCACACTGGGATATCACCTCACGCCAGTCAGAGTGGCTAAAATGAACAAATCAGGAGACTATAGATACTGGCGAGAATGTGGAGAAATGGGAACCCTCTTGCACTTTTGGTAGGAATCCAAACTGGTGCAGCCGCTCTGAAAAACAGTGTGGAGGTTCCTCAAAAAATTAAAAATAGATCTACCCTATTACCCAGCAATTGCACTGCTAGGAATTTACCCAAGGGATACAGGAGTGCTGGTGCATAGGGGTACTTGTACCCCAGTGTTTATAGCAGCACTTTCAACAATAGCCAAATTATGGAAAGAGCCTAAATGTCAATCAACTGATGAATGGATAAAGAAGTTGTGGTTTATATATACAATGGAATACTACGTGGCAATGAGAAAGAATGAAATCTGGCTATTTGTAGCAACGTGGATGGAACTGGAGAGTGTTATGCTAAGTGAAATAAGTCATACACAGAAAGACAGATACCATATGTTTTCACTCTTATGTGGATCCTGAGAAACTTAACAGAAGACCATGGGGGAGGAGAAGGGAAAAAAAAGTTAGAGAGGAAGGGAGGCAAACCATAAGATACTCTTAAAAACTGACAATAAACTCTAGGTTGATTGGGGGTGGGAGGGAGGGAAAAGTGGGTGATGGGCATTGAGGAGGGCACCTGTTGGGATGAGCACTGGGTGTTGTATGGAAACCAATTTGAGAAATTTCACATTAAAAAATAATAAATACATACATACATACATACATACATAAATACATAAATAAGAAAGGAAAGTACTAAGTACTCACACACACACACACACACACACACACTACAGAGTCAATTCTTGCTATTCTTATTTTTGGCAGTTATGTTCAATAAAGTCACCATGATCACTGAATGAGCAAATACTGAGCCTTTTCTCCTAGGGGGTATATAAGGGTATGTTCCTGTAAAATTCTGGTCACATTGTTGCCGAACAGTCATTTTATAATTTTATTTTATGTATGTTTATGTTTAAAGACATCTTATTTATATATATTTTAATTTTTTAACCCTGAACTCACAGCGAAAAAGCACTATAGCTAATGCCTGAATGAAGCTAATCCCACACATGTATTTTCTCTGTAAGGCATATCACAACCTTCTTATACTTAGGGACATTTCAGCAATATGCTTGGGGGCCATTTTAAACAGTGAAATCACCAGCAAAAAGCATAAAATGCAGCCCTAAGTACACTGCAAAAAGGACACTTGATTACTTATGAGAGCTGAAACAAGAACAACATTCTTTGTTCTACATCAGCTAGGAATGTCCACATCACATTGAGGTGACTCAAATTTTTCAGTGCTCTACACATGTCCATGAATGACCATGAAATGCTACAAGTAATGATTTCAGGGTTACAAATACATTTTAGCATGTAAGTGAATTTGCAAACATAGAATCTGTGAACATTGAGAATTTACTCTATATTTTTCATTTTTAAAAAAAGGAAAAATAAGCTATAAAGTAAATAAAATGTGAGAAAGGAATAGTGCAGGGATACAGAACTAGAAGATAAACATTTCTGTACATTCCTTGCTTCATGATTTGAACTTTGAACCGTGTTGAAGTTTTGTAAAATGCTAGAACAATATATGGGGCGCCTGAGTGGCTCAGTCAGTTAAATGTCTGACTTCGGCTCAGACCATGATCTTGTGGTTCGTGGGTTCAAGCCCTGGATTGGGCTCTGTGCTGATAGCTCAGAGCCTGGAGTCTGCTTCGGATTCTGTGTCTCCCTCTCTCTCTGCCCCTCCTGCTAGTGCTCTGTCTCTCTCTCTCAAAAATAAGTAAACAATAAAAAAATGTTTTTAAATGCTAAAATAATATAAACCAAACTGAAATTAAAAACTATCTAAGTTGAATATGAAATATTGGCATTATATCATGAGGTACTTTCTTTTTAAAAATGCCTTTCCGGGGCGCCTGGGTGGCTCAGTCGGTTAAGCGTCCGACTTTGGGTCGGGTCATGATCTCGTGGTCTGTGAGTTCGAGCCTTGCGTCGGGCTCTGTGCTGACCGCTCAGAGCCTGGAGTCTGTTTCAGATTCTGTGTCTCCCTCTCTCTCTGACCCTCCCCCGTTCATGATCTGTCTCTCTCTGTCTCAAAAATAAATAAATGTTAAAAAAATTTTTTTTAAATCCTTTCCTAGCCCTTTTCACTGTTAAGACCTAGAAACAATAACCAATCCAGTAACTTTGAGCACTTTCATAACTTAATTATGGTCTCTAGTATTTATCACTAAAAGAAAACAGACCCCTTTGAAAAAATGGCTCGTCTAGATCTGGGGCTAGAAATCTGCAAGATGATTCTAAAACATCTTTACATTCAAAAAGTAAAGAAGCTACCAAAGACTACTACAGTTCTGTCAGAAGGACTCCAGGGACAAAGTACAGAGAATCTCATTGCCTAAAGATGAGATTATTTGTGTACCAATAATAACTCCAGTTATATATATTATTATCAAATATATTTAAATCCATTGAGTTTATAATCACACACATACACATCCAACTCATTGTCTATTTTGAAGGATACTAGGAACTAATTCATTATTCTAAAAATTGTTAATTAAAGGTAAACAATCAAGCACTTTTTTCTCCCTTTCCTATATGAACTGAACTTTAGAACAATAAAATACATGCTGAAGAAAATTTTCTTTCTCTAGAAGCATTTCAGCTTACAAATAAATGAGGAATGATAGAATACTATCTTTTTCGCAAACTCCAGACCTAAGGATATGGCAATAAACATTAATTTCCACCAACTTCACAAAAGACAGATCAGAATTTATTACTGTTATTATTACTTCCTCATGGAAGCACACATCACCTATGAAATGGTTTTGTTTTAAAATTTCATACATCCAAGTCATATGAAGGGTTAGTTAGCTATAACCACTAATTAAAAGAAAATGGAAAGAATAGAGGAACTTGCTTCATGACACAGTAAGGCTGCAACCAATGCAACTCAGAATATGGAAAAACGTATACATCAAATGACTGTTTCTTCAAGAAAATAATACAAGGAGGAGAAACTACAGAATAAAAAATATCAACCAAATGCAAAATATGGGCCTTCTTTAGATGCTGATTTGAACAAACCAAAATTGTGTGTGTGTGTGTGTGTGTGTGTGTGTGTGGTGTGAGAGAGGAGAGAGAAAGGGAAAGAGAAAGAGAGAGACTTGAAATTTCACTAGATATTTGAGCATATTACGTAAATTTTTAGGCTAACTTTTAAATTCTTGATATAATATATCTAGTATTTGCTTCAAAATAATCTAATTGTTCAGTAGGAAAGGATGAGAGAATGTGGGGAATAAGCTTAGGAATCCCCCGGGCTTACATCAGTGGGTTAACAAGGCATAAAGAAGTACAAAGCATAGGATGCTCACACCAGAGTTTGGGTAAACAAGATTAGTACTCAAGAATAGGGAGATGCAAAGGCACCAAGAATAGGGAGATGTAAAGGCAACAAGAATAGGGAGGTGCAAAGGCACCCCAGAATAGAGAGGGGGTGCAGAGCCCCCAGAATATAGAGGGAGGGGCAAAGGCCCCATAATAGAGAGGGGTGCAAAGGCACCCAATATAAAGGTATATGAGGTAAGCAAGATTAGGCATTCAGGGCAAAAACGCCCCCGAATTTAGTACTATAGCAGAAAGCTGCTTTCACAGGAGGGAAGGACCAAGTTAGGTAAACAGGTAAATTGGGCTATAGACTGCTGTGCTGCACTGCAGGTGAAGCAGCCCAGAGAGGAGATGATTAACAAAAGAAAAGGTGCTTTGTTAACCCTGAAGCTATTTCCCCCCTCTGTCTTACCCCCGAAGCTAGCTAAGATAAACAGACATGGTGCCTCCTGACTGCCATTAACAACCATCTGCCCATCTGCCTGACTCAGGATTTTGTTTTATATTGACCTAAACCTCAAACACCGTCTATCTTCAAAACCCTCTTTCCCTCATGCCCATGAGTTAATGTTCACAGATTCACTGTCTCTTTGTGCACATCCATCACGTTTGTAAGCCTTCTGATCTTAATAAATATGGGCAAGGACCCTTATTCAGGGCTCTTGTCTTTTCCCAGACATTAGCCATCTCTCGTTTTCATCCTGCATCCTGCTCTCTTGTTAAGCAAGAGAGAACTTTAGACCCAGAGTCTATGACAAGACAGGGTTTACATAAAAAAGGAACTTTTGTGGGGCGCCTGGGTGGCTCAGTTGGTTAAGTGTCAGACTTTGGCTCAGGTAATGATCTCACAGTTCATGAGTTTGAGCCCTGTGTCAGGCTCTGTGCTGACAGCTCAGAGCCTGGAGCCTGCTTCAAATTATGTGTCTCCCTCTCTCTCTTCCCCTCCCACCACTCGCACTCTGTCTCTCTCTTTCTTTCTCTCTCAAAAATAAATTAAAACATTTAAAAAATTTTTAAAAAAATAAGAGCTTTTGTGAATTAAGGTAGGAATTGTGATAGGTACAAAGGCTCCATTTTATAAGTCTAAGTTTAATATAAGTTTGAAATTTTTCATATTAAAATTTTAATTAAACATTTAAACCCCCATTAACCAGCAAACAATATATCTTTGTTTCTTGTATATTGAAAGAATCCAGTCAGTATAGAATTCTTGTCAAGATTGCATGAAGTAGCCTCTGTAGAACAGAGTCTGGTGGCTGGCAAAAAATAAAGCAGAGCTCCAGATATTGTGGTTAAAATATTATTATTATATGTCAGGATTTCAGCCTACTTCTGTTTGTTTGTTTACCTCAGCCCTATACAATTCAAAGAAATACTATTCAGCCCTATGCAAATAATATAGAATCTTCTCAAACACTGGTGTCCAGCCAGGGAGGCTTCCTTAATACCAACCTACCTGATGCACACTGTACTCCCAGACTTGGCACTGAATAACTGAGTAGCTCCTGACATCATTAATTTCTATTGTTCCTTTTCCCTATGCAGTGCACAACTGCCCATTGCTTCCTTCAAGTCTGATACATCAAGTTACTCTCTCCACCTTGATCTTGCTTCCTCTCAGGGCCCATTTCATTTCTCCAGCTAGACTCAGCTCCTCAGAATAGCACTTCCAACTCCTGAGGCATGGGTAGCTCTGCCACCAGCTTCATCATGACATCCCATGGCAAAGCTGACATACATTCCAAATGCCTCCTCCCTGTCCATCCTAACACCCCAGACCATCTCGCTATCCAGCCCAGCTGGTGTAAGTACCCCTTTGGTGTCTCTCTTTCTGCAGACACTTTGCGTCCATTTTGCAGTGGACTTTGTCCAGATTTTACAATAATCAACGAGTTCAGGATAACAAGTACAATGGTCTCATGTTGCCCCCCTAAAATTGTTACCACATCGTTGTTGACCTAGTTATTACATTTTACTGTTACCAGAAATCAAATGCTTAGGCAACTTTGAGAGTATTTTGCATCTATTTATTTTATTTCACTAAGGAGGATGACCTTGTAGAATTCAACTGTTTATTCCCAAAAGTGGACCTAATGGTTGGCATTCTTAAAGCTTATGCAATTTCCAGGAATGCTGGATTCCATATATTGTTTGAAGGAAGTAATGCAGAACTCTGATTTTCCACCCTTGCCTATTCTAGTTGGGCCAAAAGACTTAAAATAATTTAGTACCCAACAGGATATATATTCAGCATAGAAAGAACAGAGAGATTAGTATTGTCTTCCATTAAATTCCATCTCCTAGGCTTCAGTTTTATTACCAGTAATATTAACAGTTTTTTGAAATTTGTGTCAGTCCCTTGGAAGTCTTGTATGTATCCTGCAAAGAGTCCTTCAAAGTCAGGGACTGTATTTCATTTTCTCTGTATCTCCAATGCCAAACACAGTTCTGTCAAAGAGAAGACATTAATTTTGAATGACTGTGCAAGGTTCTGTAAAACTGTGACGTCCATGGAAGTATCCAAACCTCCTGACACCATCAACAGCTCAGTATGGCAGTAACAGCCATCCACTTGTGATGAAAAAGAGCTCTCGTCACATTAGAAGCCTGTCCCAAGTTACAAGATTCAATTCGAGGCCATGATCTTGGAGAGGTGATGGAGTACAATGGAAAGTGTGCCAGAGTCTCAGCAATTAAAGGGCGCTCTTGAATCTGTGCTGTCATGGATAAAGACTGACATGAGGAAATCACAAATGACAGGGTCAGAGAGACCTTAATGTGAAGTGGGTTCCATCAGTCCCCCACTTAAGTTTTTGGTTGTAAGAAACAGAACTTTGTTGAGCAATAGTAAGCAAAAGGTGGGGTTTTTTTGTTTTGTTTTGTTTTTGTTTTTGTTTTTGTTTTGGATAAGGAGAAATATCAATCCAAACTCATAAGCAGGAGGGAAGACAGGCACCAGGTCTTTCTAAACTTTCGGAACTTCCAGAAACTAAACACATACCCTCCAAACCAGGCCATAGACCCATCCCACTACTGAGTCCCGCTCTCTCTGGGGCCACATGTTCTCTCATCCTCTTTCCTATCCCTCTGCCCCTCTCTCTGCAGAATCATTTTTCTCATTCCACTTGTAAACAGGCTGAATATGGCTGCTCAGACCCTATTTTATTCTCAGTGTGCAGGTCAAGTACCCACAGCGGCTGGCTCGTGGCTCTGAGGTTTATTTCCAATTTTCTGGGAGATGCAGTCTGATTGTCTCCCTGTCCTGGACTGATGATCTCTGTGGGCCCACTCAGCAGAAGCTGTAGGAGCCTACTTTCTGAGGAGGGGTGATTTTATTCAGGGATATCAGATGGTCAGGTTCCCATTTTATGGACTCACACTGCAGAGTTATGAAAGATATCTAAGGCTGAGATTAGTTCAGTGGGTATTGCATCAAACCAGAAATGAAATGATGAAAGCTTAAGCAAAATCAGAAAAGCTCTCAGGGGCATAAAGGAGGAAATGAATGTGGGAAGTATCAAAGAATTAAAGTCACAACAGTAGATGTGGGGGATGAGAAAGGGAGGTTTCCGATCTCGAGAGGGAGGAATGGCAAAACTCATCAACCATCAGGGAAGATGAGAACCAGGAGGAATGGCAAGTGTGGGTGGGGTTGGGGGGAGAGGGGAGGGATGAACAAAGGCATTGCATTTTAACAAAGAACAAGAATCTGAATGAACAGATTAGGGAGAGATATCAAAGGTAAGGTAAAGAAAGGATGGTCTGTAATGATCAATTACAACTGTCTTTATTCTTATTTCTGCCCTGATTAAACACCCCTCAGCAGCAACTATTACTAGAGGATAAAATCCAGTCTCTTATGCATGGACCTCACAGCCCTTCATTACACAGCTTGTGACCACTTCCGTTTCCCAGGTTTCAGTCACAGCAAGCAATAAAACCAGCTGCAGTTTTCTGAATGCACCATCTTCTCATGTCTCTGTGCATTTAGACATCTTGCCCCCTCTGTTTTAATACCCTTCTTCCTTCAGCTTCCTTGTCCTTCTATTTGTCCTTCAAGACACCTCACCTATCCAAGGCTACCTTACTTGCCCTTTTCACTTGGTGTTCTCTGGGCCCTTAGCAAACTGCTAAATTGCAATATGACGTTTTGGTCTGACTCCCCTGACTATGAACCCATGAAATCAGGAGGTGCAACTTGCATCTCAGTATCCTCATGTCTGCCACATAGTCACACCTATCAAATATTTGTGAAATAGCTGGAATGGTAGAATGACCTCTTCACAGTAGGCACACAAAACCCTTAAGGCATTTTCCCCTGACAGTGTAACTCACCTCTCTCTCTCTTTCTTGTCTTTTTAAAAATTTTTTAAATATTTATTTTTGAGAGAGAGAGAGAGGCAGACTGTGAGTGGGGGAAGGGCAGAGAGAGAGGGAGACACAGAATCTGAAGCAGGCTCCAGTCTCTGAGCTGTCAGCAAAGAGCCCAACGTGGGACTTGAACTCACGGACCATGAGATCATGACCTGAGCCGAAGTCAGATGCTTAACCGACTGAGCCACCCAGGTGCGCCTCTCTCTCTCTTTTATTCTTCTGCTTTTCCATTACTGTGCATGTCTTCTTTGAGTGAGGATAAAGGAAAATGGATTCAGCCTCTGCATTGAATGTGAATCCCCATGGCCTTGGTATTAAAAGAGCCATTGACCTCACAAAATTGTGTAGGGAAGGAAAAGAAAAAGAGACTTGTTTTAAGTAAATTAAAATATAATCAGGAACTGAGTCTACATGAGCTGCAAATATAAGGAAGAAGAGAAAATGGAATTCTTAAAAATTTACAGTGGATCAACCAAAAGAAGTTGACTCATAGATTTTAGATTTAAATGTTTAAAAGTTGGATACTGTATCCAAACATATCCCCTCTCATTTTTTTCTCAAGCCAGATTGCAATAGGATGGAGAGAATGAGAGACACAGAAGTAAAGAAAGTGAGACAAACTGCTCTTTCAAGAACTTCAGAAACTAGGTACTGAGAACCGTGAGGTGTAAGCTTAAACAAGACTGGAATGAAATGTGTGTGTGTGTGTGTGTGTGTGTGTGTGTGTGTTGTGTTGAAAGTTGTGTGTTGAAAGTGTTGAAAAGATGTGTGTTGTGTGTGTGTTGAAAGATAAGATGTAAGCTTATCTGTGGGTTGAAAGAGAAGATAAAAAGGAAGGGAAGAGCTCAAAGGGAACATTATTGGAGCAAGATCCTGGAGAAAGTCAAAGGGAGTGGAGCCAGGAGCACAGAAGAAACACACTTCTTCCTCTCAGATGATAGAGCCCCTAACAGCTTTTCCAGCTCCTCTCTCAACTGCCCTAAGACATCCTCCTTTCTAGGCCTTCTGTCTCTCTCTCTCTTATCATGCCATACTTTTTCAGGCCTTGATGGTTTTGCACATATAGTTCCTTCTACCTGGAATGCTGGTCACCTAACTGTTTCCTATTGAATTCTGACTTACCCTTTCAGACACAACTCACAGATCACTGCCACTGGGAAATTTTCCTGATTCTTCCATTTGAGCAAGGTAAATGCTCCTCCTTTGGTGTTAAGACTTGTAAGATACACAGTTACTGGTATACTTACTTATTCTGATTTCCCATCAGAGTAGGAGCACCCTGAACAGGAAGGACTGTGCCAGATTTAAAAAGATCAAACACTCAAGAAATGTTGAATGAATGAATGAATGAATGAATGAATGAAAAGCCACTGGGTGCTTTAGGAGTTTGACATGGTGAAGCAAAGCATAGCCCCATGCTGGGCTGAAAAAGGATGAATGAGCTGAAGATTAAGGAGAAAACAGAACTGCCCTGAGCAGTCTCTGTTGGAAAGTCAGAGATTATAGAATGATTTAGAGGCACAGTGAGAGCTGAGCTGAGGTTTGCATGCCAATGGCACCAACTAATAAACAGAAATTCACAAAATGAGGTTCATGACCTTTCTGCAAAGTGAAAAGCAACTTTCCCACAGTCAATAGCTTTATCTGGGAAATAAATTAAGAGTGATCAAATCAGATTTGTGAGACCTCAGGGACAGAGAGTCTCAGACAGCTGGGGCTTTCTAAAAGTCATAAAAATACCAACATTCTGTCCAAGTCCATGATCAAAGGCTTGCCAAACTCACTCATGAAGAAGAAAATCTACTTAACAGTATTAAGATAGTCTTTGATTCCTAATCTTTTGCTGTGCAAAAATCTGAGTTTTATTCACCAAATGGCATTAAGTGTCAATTAGAATGTTTTTAAAGTCTGTATTGTAACTGATGTGTGGCTAGTGAGAAATCACCAGATATAAATCCAATGTAAGCTTGAGTGGACTTGTCTCATTTCATTCCCTTTCCTGGAACTCTGCAGTTCCATCACACAATGTTAGAGCTCTAAAGAACCTTGGAGAACATCTAGGCCAATAGACTCATTTTACAAGAGGCCAGGGTGGAAGAGTTAATTTCTCAGGCCTCCCATCTCATTAGTGGTAAAAGTGAGCTGGAAACGTGACTTTTCATCATATGGTCTTTCCTTCATACCATGTCACACACACACAAAAATTATCTTCAATGTTCTTATTTCAATTAGCAAATTATTCGGTATAGTTCAAAAGTTTCCTGTCCAAAAGAATTAAGTTAAATAATGTTTTCATGCCCAAAATGGTAACCCCTCAGTTAAGCAGAAAATACCGTTTTCTGCAACCCTTCATTTCCTTGGACAGCTTCAGAAAGAAGAAATGGCAAGTGTCCTATGAGTCTGTGACTAATGTGGGAGATGGTAGTAGATGACGGAGGACAGAAGCCTTGAATGGAAAGCCTGGGAGCATAGATTGACCATGGAGTCGAGCAGAATGGCATTCCTAACTAAGATAAAGGAGGGTATGACAATGGAACATTCAGGGGGCCCTGACTGCCAAATCTGGATTGGAATTAATTTGTTTAGAGCAGTGTTTCTCAGAACACACTCCATAGAACACTAGTTCCACACAACGTGCTCCATAAAAAAATAAGGTGGTGAAAGTTAATTCTGTTTGAAAACAAGATTGAGAAATGCTGTATACCCCACTACACATTAGCATATGAAAAGTACCAGGTTTTCCTATGGTCAAGTTTCTTTATTTCTTATACAGTATTTTAAAAATGTAAAAACTATTCTTACCTTAAGGACCATATTGAAACAGGCCACTACTTAATGTTTAGCTCTTAGCTGACCCTTGGCATAAAGGCCTCTTTCATGTTCCTTTTTTTTTTTTTAACATAATGCTTATTAATGTCCAATTTCTGATAAATAGGCTCTTGGACCCAATCTCAACGTGTGTATGAGGGGGTGTGTGTTCCCCACACCACCTACAATCAATGTTCTGGACACAAGCTGGATGTCCTACAATTCAACTCAATTCTGACACTATCTACCCCAATATAGCATTGGATTCCACAGAGTAAGGGCTCAGTCCTATAGGCTTGCCTCATCTCAACTTCAGATGCAAAGTGCCAGCCAGAATGTTACCTGCGTTTCTGACTGACCAGCTACAAATTAGAGGTTCCAACAACCCACTTCAATTCAGGATGCCAATAGTGAGTCCAGGTTGTTGCCTATACTTCTGACCAGCAGGCTACAGGTTGGGAGTTCCCACAACCTTCTTCTTGAGTTCCATTAATCTTCTAGAATGCCTCACAGAACTCAGAAACATTTTACTTTCTAGATTACCAGTTTATTATAAAAGTATATAACTCAAGAACAGTCAAATGGAAGAGATGCACAGGACAAGGTCTGAGGAAAGAGCACAGAGCTTCCATGCCTTCTCTAAGCACACCACTCTCCCCACATCTCAATATGTCTATCAATGGAAGCTCTTCAATCCCCATCATTTCTGGGTTTGGTTACATGGAGGCTTCATACATAGGCATAATTGATTAAATCACTGGCACTTGGCGACTGATTCAAACTCCAGCTCCTCTCTCTTCCCTGGAGGTCAAAAGGGTGGAAATTGGTTGGTTCCATTGGTGACCAGTCCCCATTCTTAGGGGCTTCCCAGAAATCACCTCATTAACATAACAAAAGGTACCTTTATCTCTCCAACATTAAGGAAATTCCAAGGTTTTTATAAGCTGTGAACCAGGAACCCTGAGTAAAGACCAAATATATATTCTTCATACTTTTTGGTTATCTGAATGACCAAATGTATATTTCTTACAAATCACAGTATCACAGCTTCTAATTCTGCTGGAGACATTTTAGAAAATACAGTTTAGGGGCATCTGGGTGGCTCAATCGTTTAAGCATCTGATTCTGGATTCTGGCTCAGGTCATGATCTCACAGGTTTGTGAGTTCAAGCCCTTCTTCAGGCTCTACGCTGGATCCATGCTTGATATTCTCTCTCTCACTCTCTCTTTGTCCCTCCCCTGCTTGTGCTCTCTCTCTCTCTCTCAAAATAAACTTTAAAAAAAATAAAATATAATTTAGAGAAATGGCTCTCAAACATTGAAGATGACCATCGACAAAGCGCTGGTTAAATGCAGTAGATTTGTGGATCTGGAATCTATATTTTCAATCAAGCATTCTAAGGTGATTCTGGTACAGGTGGGCCAAGACACATTTAAGGGAAAGCTAACAGTAATGGAAAAATAAAGGTGATGACCTTGAGGTTGAAGGTCAAGAGATGACTACATACCATGAGGGCAAAAAAAAGGGAGGTAGATTTTAGTTAGAGAACATTTTCAAAGCTTCTTTAGGGAAAAAACTGCCATCTCTCTTAAATAATCAAATGGAAGAATATGTTCCTGACAGGAGGAGCAGCCACAGTCCCCACACCCCTAAGATTCCCTGTGCCCTTGGGGACGTCTCACCAAGCATCTGTGTCACACCACTTGAGACTGGTCACTTGAGACTAGTGGGTGTGAGCCAGAAAGGTCTTCGTCCCTTTCCTAAATACCCAGTGGTGGAGCTGAGCCAGGAGAGGCATTCATTCAGCGCTTTAGGAAAGTCTTGTAGGAAATAAAGAAGGAAGAGAGCAATATATAATTAAATAAAGTAGCTCTCAAGGTTTTACTCAGCTCAATAACAAGTTTTATTTTCCAGAGCTTGCAGGCTCCACCCCATAGAAGTTTCTAGCTTGTTTCTACAATGTGGGTGACTTCATTCCAGAGGTGTGCTGGAGCTGGGTCACTGTGTGCATCTCTTTTCAGCTCCTGTTCAGTGAGGTGTCTTCGTGTTGGCAGCATGAACTTGACCATAGTGGGAATATTTACACCACAGAAATCAGCAAACATCAGGACATTCTTATTTATTTCTGAGAGCTGGTTGTTAAATAGTTACCAGCACATCCCTGCTTCAAATCCACTACCCAGAATGCATAATAGCTCCACAGATAAAAGTGCAGGCTATGTGCTATGTGTTTTAGAAGACCTGGTTTTGAATCCTATGACCATCCCTTATAGCTATGAAACTCTTAATCTTTTAGAGTCTCAGTCTACCTCCTGTAAAAATGGAGATAACTCCTTCCACATTAGGGCTGAGAGTTTTGAAGCAAGTACTATACAAAGAAATTTAGCCCAAAGCCTGGCACATGGTAAGTACCCACAGGTGAGTCTAGACATCATAAGGACTTAAAAGTAGAACAAAGAAAGGCCCCAAGAAAGACAGGAATTCTCTACCCCTCCTGTGTAAGCTCTTTACTTTCCTGCCTCTTCCATGAAAGACTGACAGTGAGAATATCCTCAGAGAGAGTTCTCTACACACAAGACCTTTTCCTACCAATTAAATTGACTAATCCTATCAGGATATGACCTCACAAAGTCCAGCTATCACAAGACACACATATACATTTGAGGTATGTTTTATTAAAGAACCTCCAAACCCATAATAATGCCATGTCTAGAGCACTTACTACTTTCTTCACCAGGTGCAGGTCTCGAGGACAAACACTGTGTCTGGTTTTCTGCATACACTGAACACTGATTTCTTGAAGGACTGATATGGCAATTAGCAAGAATGTAAAATGTTCATTAATCTTGAGATAGATTTCACTACTCTGCCTTAGTGGGTAAGAGCATTCTGCATGTGGTCAAGCTGTTCCAAGGTGTCTGATGATGCTCTGGGGCCTCTATGTCCTCCTCATAAACACAGTTCTCCCTTCCTGATACAGTAGCTAGAGAAGAAGAAAATTACAGTGACACAGTATGAACCAAGGGACAGCTCAGAGACATTGGTTGGGTTTGGACTAAAGCCCTGAAATTCTATCGTTTTCTTGTTATTTGCCCCTCCTAAGAGTTAAGAAGATTTACAGTGGATTGTGAGGCACCTTTCTACAATCCAAATTGATTAAGGTTTCAAAACCCAGATCTTACTTATCTGCCTCTCCTCTGGCCACGATTGGGTGAAAGCAGAGCTAGGAGACCCACAGTTTCCCTCCCTTCTGTCCTTTCCAAACTCTTTGGAAGAGCCCCATTGTCTTCCATGATTCCCCAAAAGGGGCAGGTTTTTTTGTTCCATAAGACTTTAATCGATTTAGAACAGAAATTAGTATGTAACCCACAGTCCCAGATATGTGAGCAGTGAGACAGATCAACATGTCACTTATTACATTAGCTACAATTTAATTACAAGCAGAAATTCTTTCCAGTTGTGTTTCCAATAGCCCTTGATGTTTAGAGTATAAGGACAACTTCATTTGGATGCAGAAAAGTTTTCAGGAAGAACTTCTGCAAAATCAAGCTTGGGAAATTCAAGTGTCTGCAAGAGATAACTTCAAAAGTATGAGTAGCCCAATCCTTAACATCCAACTTTTATTCACTATATATCTAGTAAAGGCCTTCTATCCCTGTGGCATGATGCTGGAAGTACAGGACAAAGGAGACCCCTGTCCCATGAGGGAGCATGCATGCCAATGAAAGACCAAACCTGAGACATGGCTGACACTAATAAAGACGTGATGACAAATGTAGGTAACCATCATGAAAGACAAGTGCAAGGAGCTACTAGGGGAAGTGGTGTAGCTGTGCAGGAGTTAGGGATGGTCCTCTGAGGAAGGGACATTTAGGTCAAGATTCAGAAGCTGAGAAGTGGGCATGGGATAGCATAGGGACAATTTTAGAATAAAGGACTACCAAGAGGGAAGTCCTGAGGGAAAAAGGAGCAAACCAAAAAACTGAAAGGTCAGTGAAGCACAGTGAGGGCAGACAGGCAGTGCCATGGAATGGTCAAGTTAAGGATTTTGGTCATTATCTGAAGAGCAAAGGGAAGCCATGAAAGGGTCTTCGGGAATGAGTGACATAATCAGCTTTGTGTTGTTTAATGATCCTTCTGGCTATCATGTGGTGAATGCGCTGGAGGGTGGCAGGAGAGGTTCTGGGAGGCCAGCTAGGAGGCACTGCTGTAGTCCAGGAAAGTACTATCAATGTGCTCTCAAACCAGAATATTGGAGATGCAGCCCACATGAAGGAAAATTCTATTCAACTAGAGCTTCCAGATCTACTAAGAGGTGGGAAGGAGGTGAACACTGTCCCTCAGACCAGAGACAAGTGACTCAGTGACCACGATTTCTCGAGTGCGAGCCTCAGTGTCCACAGAGACCCCCTGGCGGGGCCTGGGTCACTGGCTGCAAGCCGTCCTGTGTCATTTCTACTGGGACAAATACTCAGCTACACTACACGGCAACCCAAACACAGCTCCGCCTTTAACTGAGTGAAGAGACACCAGGCAGAAGAGGAAGAGGCACAGGAGAGGCAGGACTTCGGGTCAGACATGGAGCAGAAGCTATTTAGTGGCATTGTGACCTTACACCTGTTGCTTAACCTCCTGTGTCGTGTCATTTCTTCATCTCACTGCAACATGAGGCTGATACAGAGGTCCCATGGAAGTTTGTGGGGGTTCATATAAAGTAAATGGTTTATACGTATAAAGCAGTATTTAGAACAGAACCTGCCCCAAAAGTCTTAATGAACAGCAGTTGTCGGTTTTCTTATCTGGTTGGCCCCATGGAATGTGGACCGGGCCCATGTTTGAATCCCACCTCTGCCACTTAGGCTTTGTGACTTTGGGCAAGTTAATAAAGTTCTCTAGGTCACAGCTTCCACATCTGTTAAAATGGGGGTGAGAAAACCTACCCAAAAATGTGGTCGTGGAGATCAAAAGCATCAATGCTAGTCACTTTGATTTCTACCCGGGCTTCTTCACTGGGAGCAGACTTCTCCCAAGGCCAGAGCGAGCACTGCAAGGTGGTGGGTAGAGGGAACTGAAGGGAGACAACTCTGAGTGCAGATGGGAGGACTTCAGGGCATCTAGGTAACACTCTCACTCCAAACACTCTCACTCCATACCTGCATCTCTGCACAAAGGGGCTGAGAAATATTCAGGGTGAAGCTGAATCTGCCAGATATCCCTGGGGGCAGACTCTAATTGCATTTAAAGAGATGCTAGGAATGGATATCCCTGATAAGGTAAAACCCTTCAGCTTGGAACCTACTGTGCTAAAAATGTGCATCCTGCTCTCTTGTTAACAAAGGAAACCTCCACAAGTCCTTTTCCTGTTTTTCAATTGAGGAAGGGTGGTTTGTGCTTTTTCTGCCAGCTCCAAACCATCAGCGTCCAGTGAGCTTGCTCTGGGTGGTGCACTTTTTTCCCTTATTCAACACAGTCATGAGCATGGACTGAGAGCCAGACACCTCACTATGGGATGCATCGGCAAGGAGAGGGGCTTGGTGTGTGCCTTGAGGTGCTCACAGTCAGTCAGGGCAAGGACAACAGCTGACATGTGGGGAAAGGCCTACCATAAGGGCCAGGACACTGAGCAGCACACAGAGACTTTACAGAGGGAACATCTGAGCCATGTTTTGTACTGTGAGTAGAAGGAAAAGCAAAATAGGCACTCTGAACTGGGCAATGTATGAACACCATCCTGAGGTGGGAAGAAAGGTCGTGCAAGTGGAGGAAAGCAGCAGCACAAGCAGAAGTGGAGGGGATCTCAACCCCTGAGCTGAGCCACAAAACATCTTGTGAAATAATAAGAAATATGTATGCTGGTCTCTGCCCCTGGTTCCCAGCACAGAACTCCTGAAACCCTTGTAAATTTCTAAGTGACAGGAGGACCAGAAGCATCACTTGTTCGATGAGACGACTCTGGGTGGGCTCCTAGATGGTTTCAAGATGGGGGCTGGTCACCAGAAAGACCAGACCATGATTAGAAGTTTGGAATTTTCAGCCCCAACTCTCATCCTCCAGAGAGAGAAAGGGGACTAGAAACAGAGCTCATAATTGATCATGTCGACGTGAGGAAGTGTCCATAAAACTCCAATAGTGTAGGGTTTGGAGAGCCTCCAGGTTGGCAACACATCCAAACTGGGAGATGATGCATCCCAATCCCCAATCCCCTATGCATGTCTTCCATCTGGATGTTTATCTGTGTCCTTTATCATATCTTTTAATAAACTGGCAAACAGGTTTCCCTGAGTTCTAAGAGCCATCTAGCAAATTAATTGAACCCAGGGAGGAATTGTTGGAACATCCGACCTACAGTTGGTTGGTCAGAAGCACAAGTGATAACCTGAGTTTGCAAATGGCATCTGAAGTGTTTGTGTTGCGGGGGAAGGGGACATCGTGTGGGACTGAGCCCTTAACCTGCGGGAACTGATGCTATCTCTGGGAAGATAGTGTCAGAATTTAGTTAAATTTTAGGGCACTCAGCTGGTGCTGAATAGAATTGCTTGTTGTAGTGAAAGACCCCCATGCGTTTAGTGACCAGGAGTGTCAGAAGTGAAGCGTGCTTCCAAAAACCATAAAATACCTAGGAATAAAGCTAACCAAAGAGGTGAAAAATCTATACATGGAAAATTGTAGAAAGCTTATGAAAGAAATTGAAGACGACACAAAAAAAATGGAAAAATATTCCATGCTCCTGGATTAGAAGAACAAATATTGTTAAAATGTCGATACTACCCAAAGCAATCTACATATTCAATGAAATCCCTATAAAATAACAAAAGCATTCTTCACAGAGATAGAAAAAACAATCCTAGAAAATTGTATGGAATCAGAAAAAGCCCTGAATAGCCAAAGCAATCCTGAAAAATAAAACCAAAGCTGGAAGCATCACAATTCTGGGCTTCAAGCTATATTACAAAGCTGTAATCATCAAGACAGTATGGTACTGGCACAAAAACAGACACTCAGATCAATGGAACAGAATAGGGAACCCAGAAATGGACCCACACATGTATGACCAACTAATCTTTGACAAGCAGGGAAGAATATCCAATGTAATAAAGACAGTCTCTTCAGCAAATGGTGTTGGGAAAACTGGACAGCAACATGCAGAAAAATGAACCTGGACCACTTTCTTATACCATATACAAAAATAAACTCAAAGTGGATAAAAGATCTCAATGTAAGACAGGAAGCCATCAAATTCCTCGAGGAGAAAGCAGGCAAAAACCTCTTTGATCTTGCCCACAGCAATTTCTTACTCAACACGTCTCTGGAGGCAAGGGAAACAAAAGCAAAAATGAACTACTGGGAACTCATCAAAACAAAAAGCTTCTGCACAGTGAAGGACATAATCAGCAAAACTAAAAGGCAACTGACAGAATGGGAGAAGATTTGCAAATGACATATCAGATAAAGGGTTAGTATCCAAAATCTACAAAGAATTCATCAAACTCAACACCCAAAAAACAAAGAATCCAATGAAGAAATGGGCACAAGACATGAATAGACACTTCTCCAAAGAAGACATCTAGATGGCCAACCGACACATGAAAAAATGCTCAACATCACTCATCATCAGGGAAATACAAATCAAAACCACAATGAGATATCATCTCACTCCTGTCAGAGTGGCTAACATTAACAACTCAGGCAACAACAGATGTTGGCGAGCATGCGGAGAAAGAGAATCTCTTTTGCATTGTTGGTGGGAATACAAGCTGGTGCAGCCACTCTGGGAAACAGTATGGAGGTTTCTCAAAAAACTAAAAATAGAACTACCCTACGACCCAGCAGTTGCACTACTAGGCATTTATCCAAGGGATACAGGTGTGCTGTTTCGAAGGGACACATGCACCCCCATGTTTATAGCAGCACTATCGACAATAGCCAAAGTATGGAAAGAGCCCAAATGTCCATCGACTGATGAATGGATAAAGAAGGTGTGGTACATTTCTCACACCATTCACAAAAATAAACTCAAAATGGATAAAGGACCTGAATGTGAGACAGGAAACCATCAAAACCTTAGAGGAGAAAGCAGGAAAAGACCTCTCTGACCTCAGCCGTAGCAATCTCTTACTCGGCACATCCCCAAAGGCAAGGGAATTAAAAGCAAAAGTGAATTACTGGGACCTTATGAAGATAAAAAGCTTCTGCACAGCAAAGGAAACAACCAACAAAACTAAAAGGCAACCAATGGAATGGGAAAAGATATTTGCAAATGACACATCGGACAAAGGGCTAGTATCCAAAATCTATAAAGAGCTCATCAAACTCCACACCCGAAAAACAAATAACCCAGTGAAGAAATGGGCAGAAAACATGAATAGACACTTCTCTAAAGAAGACATCCGGATGGCCAACAGGCACATGAAAAGATGTTCAACGTCGCTCCTCATCAGGGAAATACAAATCAAAACCACACTCAGATACCACCTCACACCAGTCAGAGTGGCCAAAATGAAGAAATCAGGAGACTATAGATGCTGGAGAGGATGTGGAGAAACAGGAACCCTCTTGCACTGTTGGTGGGAATGCAAATTGGTGCAGCCGCTCTGGAAAGCAGTGTGGAGGTTCCTCAGAAAATTAAAAATAGACCTACCCTATGACCCAGCAATAGCACTGCTAGGAATTTATCCAAGGGATACAGGAGTACTGATGCATAGGGGCACCTGTACCCCAATGTTTATAGCGGCACTCTCAACAATAGCCAAATTATGGAAAGAGCCTAAATGTCCATCAACTGATGAATGGATAAAGAAATTGTGGTTTATATACACAATGGAATACTACGTGGCAATGAGAAAAAATGAAATATGGCCTTTTGTAGCAACATGGATGGAACTGGAGAGTGTGATGCTAAGTGAAATAAGCCATACAGAGAAAGACAGATACCATATGGTTTCACTCTTATGTGGATCCTGAGAAACATAACAGAAACCCATGGGGGAGGGGAAGGAAAAAAAAAAAAAAAAAAAAAAAAAAAAAAAAAAAAAAAAAAAAAAAAGTTAAAAACTGAGAACAAACTGAGGGTTGATGGGGGGTGGGAGGGAGGGCAGGGTGGGAGGGAGGGCAGGGTGGGTGATGGGTATTGAGGAGGGCACCTTTTGGGATGAGCACTGGGTGTTGTATGGAAACCAATTTGACAGTAAATTTCATATATTAAAAAATAATAATAATAATAAATAAATATTTGGTAGAATTCCCCTGGATAAAAAAAAAAAAAAAAAAAGAAGGTGTGGTACATATATACAATGGAGTATTACTCAGCAATCAAAAAGAATGAAATCTTGCCATTTGCAACTACGTAGATGGAACTAGAGGGTATTATGCTAAGCAAAATTAGTCATAGAAAGACAAATATATATCTTCACCCATATGTGGAATTCAAGATAAAAAACAGATGAACATAAGGGAAGGAAGCAAAAATAATATAAAAACAGGGAGGGGACAAAACGTAAGAGACTCTTAAACAAAGAAAAAACTTGAAGGTTGCTGGAGGGGTCGTGAGTCAGGGGATGAGCTAGATGGGCAATGGGCATTAAGGAGGACACTTGCTGGGATGAGAAGTGGGTGTTATACATAGGGGATAAATCACTGGATTTTACCCTTGAAATCATCATTGCACAATGTGCTAACTTGGATGTAAATTATAAATAAATAAGTAAATAAATAAATAAATAAATAAATAAAAGTATGCTTGTGACCTAGTAAAGGAGGATAAACATAGAAGATAAACATACAGTAGGGAAAATGGGGTTTCTCCCTACATGGAAAGGGAGAAACTTTTCTACTATACATCCCTAAGAAGAAAAGCCAGACTGACAGAATGAAGATTGAAGGCTTAAACACTATCCAATATTGGAAACAATCTAAATGTTTAGTGCTAGGATCATGATTGAATGAATAACAATGAAACCACTCAATGGACTATTCCTCAGCTATTAAAATTTTACAAATAATAATAAAATACCCATAACATATTAATAAAAAGATATAAAGTAATGAAAATAATATCTAAAAAAAGAAAACAGAAAAAATAATTAAAAACTGAACCAAAAATAATTGGAAAATGGTTATTTCGGTAAATGGTAATGAACTAGAAGTGATTTTTAATTTTATTCATTCATTCATTCATTCATTCATTTATTAATTTATTCATTTACAGAGAGCACAAGCAGGTGAGGGCCAGAGAGAGAGGGAGAGAGAGAATTCCAAGCAGGCTCCACACTGTCAGTACAGAACACGATGCAGGGCTCAAACTCATGAACAATGAAATCATGACCTGAGCCAAAACTAAGAGTCGGACGCTTAAGTGACTGAACCACACAGGTGTCTCAAACTAGAAGCAATTTTTAAAACTTTTAATTAGTTTTTTCAAAGTCTTTAATTAGTACGTTGTACCTTTATACTACTAAGGTATGCACAACATATATACGTAAATATTTATCTGCCTATGGAAATTAGGTTTCTCACTTCACCCTCTTTTGCTGGAAATAGTAAGCTAGCCATGTTTCAGGTCAGTTAATAGGCAATCTGTGCACATCAACTTGTGTGCCCAAAACTGTGCAACATACTGTGGGAGATAGAAAATAAAAATTAGGAGACACAGACCTGAGTTCACAATTCTTAGAGAAGCAAAACTAGCCTAAGTGCAGATTCTGGCGAATGGCAGGTCCTCATTACCCCCTGCATGAATGAGTGAATGAATGGATGGCTACAGGTCCATGCCAACTACACATATGTAGGCAGGAGTGTCTGTAATCATCTCAGCAGCATCCTGATCCCAGCCACTCAGGGGAAAGGCTCAGAACTAGCGCTAGAATCTCTTCTTAGTGTGGTTCTCAGAACTAGCACTAGAATGCCTTTCTAGTGTGGTTCTGGGTCAGTCTGCCATGGAGAAACTCTTGAAGGGCTCTGGAAGACTGAAGAGAAAGAGAAGTCAATATTCCCCAGGGGCAATTATTTGCAGGAACGGGGCATTTGGCAGGAGGCAATGTTTGGGGGATCACCCCGAGAATCATCCTTTTCCACAAGGAAAGCCTGAATCACCAACCATTGGCAGCCTTCTGGGAATTATTCCCCTTGGAGACACAGCTGAGGTCAGGGGCAGCTTCCCTGAGATGGCTGTACTTCATGGTTTCCTGAAAACAGAATCTCCATCTTCCAGCAGCCCCAGAAATGGCTAATTCCCTGTGTGAAACCTCTCCCTATTTGGAATACCTAGAGTGGCTTCTGTTCTGACACAATCATGACTAATACAGATGACATAGAGTGAAATGCAAGACTGAATGGATCCTGATATTCCATAAGCTCTCAGAATCCTTCAATCCTTCCTTCCCTCATTCAAGTTGCTTTCTGTATAGCATCTGCTTCTTTATCATCAGGGGACCTGAGAAAATCATGTCATGTGCTTTTTTAAAGCAACTGCTAATAAATATTGATTCTCCCCAGGAGGATCTAACTTGAGCAATTAGTTTGGTTTCTTGGCAGTGGTGGCGACCTTCCTGAAATAAGCCTGAGGTAAATCTTTGCCAAGTCAGAGACCTCTCAAACCCAGGCCACCCATTTCCTGAGAACCCCATACCCAGAGACCATGGAAGAGCAGAGCAAAGCCCACTCCAGTCTGGCAAATTCACTCAAGGCCAAGGACAGGTTTGCCCATCTCATTCAGACTCACTGTCCACATATTCAATACACACATGTCAACCTTCTACTCTGTGCTGGGCACTGGGTGGGTGACGGACACACAAGGACAGCAAGGCATGGGTCCTGCCCCCCATAGCAACAAATGTTAAAACTGAAATTGTAGAAGGATGCCTCTTTTAGAGTCAAATAGTGTTTTCAACCTAAGTGCTATTATAAAAATAAAGACTAAGAGGCTGAAGATTGAGCACTGAGTGGAAGTCATTTTACTCCCAGGGAGGAGCAGACAGCTGAGGGAGGTCCTGGAAGATGAGGCTTGGGAAAAAGAAAATGGAGTTTTTCTTTTAAAGCTGAAAAATAGCTGCAACTCTGTCTCATTTAGGAAAACAAGCCTCCAAATGCCACTGCCTGGCTGGTGACATTGAGGCTTCACGCTTAGGTACACGCAAGTGCCAGGATGGCTGCACAGATTTGTGCTGCATACAGGACACACCTGCCCTAGGACCATGGCTTCTGGCCACCTCTGCTCCTTACCCTGCATTGTCTAATTTTGTATTATGGCTCCCACTTGTCATTTTAGTAGAAGTCAGCTCCGTACCAGTGGCAGCAGATGACATGTCAGGGTTCATGAACAGGGTGACCATATAATTTATCATCTCAACCAGGACACTATTTAGAGTAGAAGAGTGAAGCTAATAATTATAATAGGACATCAAAACAGCTTTAGCTGGGACTGCCCCAAGGAAGGCAGGAATTGGCTAGAAAAAGAATCAGGACTAAAGCACAGAGAATACTGCATGCAAAGGAACAGTGACGTAAAAGAGCCTTTAAGGACACAGAGAAATAATGAATGATTCTGTTTGTCCAGAGAGAAGGGGGGGAGGAACACAAATAGGGCAGCTAACACCTCATTCCTTCCACTCAGCACTGCCTGGAGGAAGGCACCCATGGCTCAGCTGTGTCCGCCATGTATCCCAACCACAGTAAATGGGTCAATAGCAGGCACATGTTCCAAAGTGGACCAACAAAGACCTTCCTGGACACTTTTCTTCCAGATCTATTTTTAAAATCTTCATTCACCTGGGGTTGCTAACTGGGTAGCGTGTGAGTGGAAGCTGTTAGAACCATCTTGCCATAATGTAGAGAAAGCTTGTCAGCGACTTGGAGCCAAGGTTAAAGACACTGAGAGAGACAGATAGAGAAAAGGAGACAGAAAGAGTACCCAGAATACACAGCTTAAAATTCTGGATTGAGCCATGCCTGAAATTTGAATTTTACATGTCTTGTACAGTCCAGTTATATAAATAAATAATTTTGTTTTCTTGAATTCTATGGGCTTTTTTGTCCTAATACAGTGAATCTAGGATACAACCGGGCCATCCAAATAAGTATGCCCAAAATGTGTCTGCTGTTCAAGAGACAAGTCATGAGGCACCGATAAATTTGGAAATATCACCACAGGAACTGAAACCTCAGAAGTGACTGTCATTGTCAATTGGGGGCACATGGGAATAAAGGGAAGTGGACTAATGTCAGAGCCCTGGGGAGAGTAGTGAAGGGGAACCCAGCCGACAAGACTGAGAAGGAGCCATAGAAGGAAAACAAGGAGAGAGTCTAAGCCAGAAGCTGAAGGATGAAAGCATAAAGAAGAGGGACTGCTCCTCAGGGCCCCATGTTACAGAAAAGTGAAAGGGATGGTCTCCTTACAGGACAACTGGAAACACACACACACACCCCGCACAAGGCTATAAGGTAGAGTAAGGTAATTTCTATAGGAGGGGTCAAAGTGCAACTGAAGGTCAAAGGCCAGATCCTATGACCATTTCTGCTTTCATCTTATTTGTAACAGTTGCCCATCCTTGACTATCTCTTCTCTCACTTTCGGTGCTACTATCTCCCTCCCCTCCACTGGCTTCTGGTTCCTTTCCTTCTTGGGGTTCTTTAGAGCTTCCTCATTCCCTAACCAACCTTGTCAGGATCCAAGACTCTCTTCTATCCTTGCCACACACTCTTTTTGGGGCCCAGGAGCACCCATGACTGCTAAGCCCCTACTGTAATCCCAGCATCCCCAAACCCACACCTCCAGCATGGGAGCTGATGTGGCTGTGCAGTCCGGAAAGGGCATCCTCTCTGAATAGACCTCAAGTATGTCCATCAAGAATTAAGAACAAAGAAGTCCCCTGATGGGAGAGCCAGGGCCCACCAGAGATAAGACCTACAGACGTGTAGGTTGAGCACTGCATAAAAAAATGCCCAGCTGAAACTCAGTTGAGGAGCTGAAATTCAGCCTGTACTCCCTTCTCTGAGCTGCTCTCTCGAGCATGAGACTACATGCACATTGGAGAAGGGCTTCATGTCTTCATTAGCCCAGAGGCACCTCCAGGTTGCCAAAGTCACACACCAGCGAGGCTGCAAACACCCAGAGGGAAGCCCTTTTCTAATGTGTACAAAGATGGAGTACGTAGCCATGGAGGCTCAGGGAACACAAGAGGCAATGACTAAGGGAGATCCTTCCAGAGAACAGAACGGGGGGCTGACAGATGAGACAACCCAGGAATCTACACCTCTACGAAGGTAAGGAGTCTTCAGAAACTCTGTCCTGGAAGATCGCTCATCGTGTCACGCCTGTGACTGTGCCACATCTCCCATTCTCTCCTTCCAACAGTGTTTATAGTGGTTCTCCTGCTGCTACTCCACCACTGCACACTGAACATGGGGGTGGGGGGAGGTGCAGAGGGGACGTGGCCCTCTAGTGTTTGCACCACTAGATAGTAGGGATGTGCGTGCACTGCCCGTCATCCAGAGATCCCGCAGTTCAAGCTGGTTGAGGTTTCAGGGTTGTCCCCCTTGGGAGGGGCAAGTGTGTTCTCTGTAAAGGAACAAAGGTGTTTTTGGTAACCAAATGGTGCAGTGGCTGGTGGCAGTTGCTGGCTAGATGATGACACTTCTCAGCCTCCCTTCCACTTACATGTACCCATTTGATCAAATGTCATTCAGTAATGTGTAAACAAAAGTTGCTGAGTAGGACTTAAAAAGAAGATAAGACAGTTGCAGTCGTAGGCATTTTGTCTGGTTTTATCTTTCATCCTTTCTCCTACTTCCTGCCTAGAATGCAAAGATGATGACTGGCACTCTAGCAGCTATATTTGACTAGGAGGCAATTCTAAGATAGCACATACTAAAATGGTGAAGCAGGAAGACAGAAGGGTTCCTTGCTCCCCAAAGACACTATGGAATCAACACACCCGTCCTTTAATATTAAGTACAACAAACTTTCATCTTGTTCAAGCCACTGTTTCTCCTGGTTTTTGACAATACAAGTAACAAATACACTAACAATATACAGAAGACTCCCAGATTTATAGTTGTGATCTCTTCCATTAATTACAAAGCTGCCCTCTAGCTGTCTCAAATTCAAAGTTCTCAAAATCAAATTTATTATCACTGTATCCAACCTCATCCCCCATTGAGTTTGTTCCTCAGCTTGGGGTGTGTGGGGATGAGGAATAGAAGAGCTGGCAAGCAATGAGCCCTGGGACCCAGGAAGAGGGACATGCACAGGACTGGCTGCCTGAGAATTCAGGGAGGAAGGGCTTCCAGCCATACAGCAGGAACCTTCCTGGGCTAAGATCCCACCATAGACTCACTGCAGGCTCCGCTTGCTCCAGACTAAAGGTCTGAGGGTATATACGTCTATCATGAGTGGGGAAGGAGGGAATGAAAACCCAGTCAAAGAGGCTCTGGGTGGTTTTTGTGGGAGTGGAAAAAGTATGGACGAGTTACTACTATTGGAAATGTCTAGTAATAGTTGATGAAGAAACAACCTTGGAAGAAATATGAAGAAAACCTATCTATCATGTAACACAGACATCAGACAGGAAATGGCCGTGTTTTCAGGTTTGTTGGGCCTGAGGAAGGGCAAGGGCATATGGGCTGTGTAAGTTTGTGCAGTGCAGGACCCACAGTTATTTTAAATGGAGGTGGTAAGCAGAAACGGGAAGAAAGCTAGGGCTGCCTTTTCTGGAACGGAGGATCTAACATGTTGGAGGGGGTGACAATTTATGAAGTATCTTCCTATCTATGCACCCATGTGGGCCCCACTAAAGCTTGTGAGGTCAGAAGTAAAATTGCTCTTGCTTTTTCAAGAGGAGACTGAGGCACAGAGAAGCAAAATCCCATTAAAAGGAATGCCCTTCATGGAGGTGTCACGATGCCAAGCCACAGGAGAGCCGTGGGAATGCTGGTACTCTGGAAGGGAGAGGAGATAACAGAGTTACTGAGTTTAGTGTCCATCCATCAGAGGCTCTGGTGTCCCAGATGTGCACTTACCTAGCCATCCACTCCATCGCTGTTCACTGGCTCAGTCTCAAACCTGGATTCGGGCTCTCTTGCACAGCAGGCCTGCTGACCCTGGCTGTGTGATGGGGGGAGACAAGGTGAGAGGCTTGCATGACCACAAGATGCTCTCACGGGAGAAAACTGGCACAAGTGGGGAGTGAGTGGAGGAGGGGGCATGAGGGACGAGACAGTGGGCAGAATTTAGGTAAATCGTGAATACATTCCAAGCTTTCATTCTTTTACATTTAGGCTCCACCTGATTGAACTGCAGAGCCCCATAGATTATGCTCTAAATGCCTTCTAAAATTGGCCCACACAGCCCTGCATGTAGTTTCTGCAACATGCTGCACACGTGAACAGCTGCACCGCACCTGGCCCAGCTGGGAGCGAGAGAGAGTACAGGCCTGGGTGGCCCTGGACAGGCGACTCACCCTTCTGGGTCTCCACTTATTCCAAGTAAAATTAGCAAGAAAGAGAAACTTCTCTCTTGGGGACTTGGGGCGAATGTGCAAGCATGTGTGGGCACGCAGTCCAGCCCGGCACAGGATGACATTGATGGCGTGGGGCCGGGCCTGGGAGCTTCTGACCAGATACCCATGCTCCTTGTTCTCTCAGCTTCCACACTGAGCTCATGAGCTCCTTTTCTCTTCCCTTCCAGATCGGCCTCTCTTCCCGTGCCAGTCTAAGAAAAGTGGAACTCTAAAGAGGTTTACAGGTTTGCAAGAGGCCTCAGCATCCGTCAGTGGAGAAGCCAGAAATCAGACCCTGGACCCCCAGCCATGGATCCGATCACTTCTTCCTTCCTTCTTCCCACACTTCTTGTATATACCTTCTGCATACCAGTCACACAGCAATAACCTGGATGGGGTGCCTGCTGGAGGTACTGAGAAAGGGAAGTCACCGGTCACCAGGTGGTCACACGGTGACAGTGACAGTGTTACGACTAAATAACCCGTCAGCTCCAGGGAGGCAGAAGAGGGTCCGTGCTGGGTTCTGCCCAGGAGAACTGGGAACCACTCTGTGCTTGCCCGGCGCTCATCACAGTGGGAGAGTGAGCCATGGTTTGCAGCCCGGTCCTGATGCTGGCCCCGGAAGGGGCCATCCCCATGGGCCTCACTCTGTGCCTCTGGACTCCAGCTTCCCCATCCCCCCATCCCTGGTGTGTCCCCAGACATCCGGGAGGCCCCGGCTTCGATTCCTTCCCAGAACCTTTGCTGCAGGGGCTCAGAACCCAGGAAGCCTCCCTGTACCACTAGGCCCTGGGGTGCGGGGGATTCAGGGATTGGGTATTAAGCTGAGAAGTGCACACTTGCTTCCCTTTTAGTCTTAGCTACTGGATAGGGCTGCTCGGGTCTCTGGGAGAGTTTTATTCCCTTCCCTCCATGTCATTCATGAGTTTTCTTTGTAATTTTGTTTTTAACAAAATATGTAGGTTATTTTTCTCAGCTCTAATCTGTTCCCATCAAAGCTGTTGAAAAAATATATATATATTTTGATTCTGTTATGGTAAATGTCATGAGGTGAAAATGTCATCTCAACAGCTGGCCCCAGAGTTCCTCTTAAGGCAAGAACTATTCTTGTTTGGGGAAAATACTTTGACAAGCACCTTGGGGAAGAAGATGAGACTGACAGAAACCACTGGCTGAATGGACCTACAAGAAAACGATGAGAATTTGCTCACTCTGGAAAAGAAGGGGCGGAGTATAAAGCCAAGGGAAGGGGACTGGATGGAGAGAAAGCAGGAGAATTAAGAGTAAGCCTAGGTCTAGACAGTGAAATTCCTCACAGCAGGGTGGAGTCCAGATCCCGACCCCAGAGATGGTTTTGTGCCAGGAAATTGCAAGAACAGGGATGCCTAGCATTCAACTCAAAAGTGTTTCATTGCTGTGGTGTAAACCCATCCATCTCCCCAAAGAACTTCAGCAAACTGTGTCACATTCATGAACTTTTGAGCGGGATATTTTTTTAAGAACTAGTTTCTTGTCTAAATCATGTCATGGAGAATGAAGTGTTTGTGAGATGCACTGCCCTTACTCCCTGGAAACCTGCAAAAATCTTTGGTTTAACTCTGGACTTCTGCAAAAGAGTTGTGGTTTGAGGAGGCCCAAGTTGACGTGCTATTTCACATAAACGCTAAACAATTAAACAAGTGACTGAGGGCACTGAGCCAAGAATCTAACTGGATGTAACTCTGTGCACAGCAATATCAATGCCCCATGCTTGCAAAGTGCTTTATTCTCAAGCATCGTCTCCTCTCACCTCACACCACCTCTAGGGGGCAGTTTAGCCAGAGCGGCTGGTCCTTATTTTAGAGGTGCAAAAGAGATGCCTCCTTTTCAGGCCCTTTCTGGCAGGGCCTTTCCCAGGGAGCTAGTAACCCTCCTAGTGGGCTCCCCAGGAGTTGGAACCAATAGACTTGCTGAGCTATGGAAATTATAAGACCTGGAAGACCAGTATCGTTAGAAGGTACAGGGGTGGAGAGGGGGCTTTGTTCAGCTTGGAGTTTGGAAACAGTGTGTCCAGTGCTTCTGTGGTTTACCAAGATGCATTCTGGTGTAGAGCTCACTGGCTCAGGCACCCCCAGTGAGCAGTGGGTCCTGATGTCGGCCCCCAGCTCCTCATAGAGGGCTCAGGAGAGCCTCCACATTCCTGAAACCTGAACCGTGCTCCTGAGACCCACCTCATTCCCACTTCTCAGCAAGCCCCAAATTCTGCTAATGACCTTTCTCCTCCAGCTGCTCTCCTATTCTCAGCACTAGGACTCTGGGTGGGATTTATAGGACTTACGCCTCTACTCATGCTTGTTCTCAGGGTTCACCTGAGGACCAGCTGCTTGGCCTCAGATCTGCTAAGGGTCTGAGTCCTCAGGAGGCCCGCCTGGATCAAGGCCCAGAATCTGTGAGCCAACACAGCCTCACCTCCATTTCATGCTCTGAGGCTTGGGGTGCTCTCTCAGATGTAGCCTCGTCCTGTGAGTTTTCTTAAGTGGGGGAGAGGGTATTTTAAGCTTTTTGCAGGGAGGAGTCATTTCCCGGCTGTGATCCAGGCACCGCGCGGCTCACTCTACCCTGCTTTCTCTTCAGTCCCTCCCTGCCTCTCCACACCAAACCCAAAGTCACAGCCTTCCTGGTGCTGTGGCTCTTCCTGTGTGACATATCCCCTAGAGTGTGTGTGTAGCAGGGGCTGGAATGGGGACTAAGCACCTTACGTCCTGTGCCATATAGGTCACATAAATGCCTCAAAAGCATCCTCTTGGGTTCCCTGGCTGGCTGTCAGAAGAACATGCTACTCTTGATCTCGGGGTGGTGAGTTCGAGCCCCACTTTCGAGGTAGAGATTACAAAAAAATAATAATAAATTAAAAATAAAAAACATCCTCTCTTCTAGAATTCTGCACAGAAGATATGGTTGCCATAGATACAGAAATACATGAATATATGAGAGTTCTAACCATTGCCCCTTTGTGACTGAGCATAAAACAGACAAACTAGGGCACCCGGGTGGCTCAGTCGGTTGAGCGTCTGACTTCGGCCCAGGTCATGATCTCACAGTTTGTGAGTTCGAGCCCCACGTCAGGCTCTGTGCTGACAGCTCAGAGCCTGGAGCCTGCTTCAAATTCTGTGTCTCCCTCTCTCTCTCTGCCCCTCCCCCGCTCCCACTCTATCTCTGTCTTAAAAATAAATAAAACATTAAAAAAAAATTTTAAAAAACAGACAAATTAACCCCTCTATTTCCACGAGTCCATGCACACTTAGAACTCTGGTTTTCACATGAGAACTAACAGCTCCCAACAGCCTCTGAATGGGAAGTGGACAGTCCAGACAGACTGTGCCCAGAGCATGGTACCCACTGACAGCTGAGGGACAAGATGGGAGGGCTACAGAGCCCAGGCCCAGCAGGAAAGGAGCCTCTGCTAGGGAGATGAACTTGAGACGCAGCTCCAGAAATGGAATGGCATATGTGGCCAGGCCTGGCCCTGGGCACCCTGCTCACCTGCCTGAGCACATAAGTGTGTCCTCCTTACAGGAGGCTACCTCCAATCTCCCCCCAACCTGCAGTGCCAGCCTTTTCTCGCAGGTCAGCTGCTATTCAGAGGAAAAGCCAGTTAATGCTGGTCATAACAGGGACTGGCAGATGCGTGGCATTTCTGACAGCGGGCTAGGTGCAGGGAGGCAGGACAGCAGGAGGCTGCCTGGAGAACGCATTTTCCCACACCACTGTAAACACCTTGTAAACACCACTGAAGGGCAGACTCTATGACTGAGGATGCTGATAGCTCACGGCGTCCCGCAGGCGCTAAGCCCTCCTATGGCCAGACAGGCTGCCTGGGAGAGAGGCCGTCACCCAAGCTGCAGGGAACAGAATAAACACAAACAAAAGGCTTGCGGAGGAGGGGCATGGAGCCCCACTTGGGTGAAGACCCGCACGCGCAGTAGAGTGAAGACGGATATCGACTCATGGCTCGGAGAGCTGGGGTTCAGTTTATGGCCCTTTGATTCCATGGGGCAGCGCTGAACCACCATCTGGCCGGACACTGGATGTCCCCTGCACCCCTGCAGGATTCCCAAGGCTGGTCTCCGGCCAACAAGCAGAGCTATGCCTGAGACCAAGCCTAGCACAGTGAGCCGCACTCGTGGAGCGCGGGTGCCACCTGGTGGCAAGATCTGGCGTGACCGGCGCGCCCAGCGCCCGCAAGACCTACAGAACCAGCCAGGGCAACCAGGATCACCACTGCAGTGACTGTAATGATAGCAACACCTTATGAACACCACGCATCTTCCCAGCCATTCTGTACTCCGCCTTCTCTGTGGTTTGGTCAGGCTGGTCCCTCTGTCTCTACAATGATAAGGGTAACATCCACACCAAAAATAACCACAGAATGTCCACCATGGATCAGGAAATTACTTTCTGCCATGCACTGAGCTAGGCACGAGAGCGAAAATTACCAAGTTATGGTCCCTTCCTTCAAGGGACTCCTATGCTCAGATATTTACAATTAACCAAAATACAAGACAAAGGATGATGAGAAATTCAATAAGCTGAGCAGGCCCAGATGAGGTGGTAACTACTGAACATCAGGAGCTTAAAAGGAGGCATCACTGAGGCTGTGAAGTATGGACAAGATTTCAGCAGGTGACCAAAGGACGGACATTCCAAGCAGAGGAACTGTCCTGGCAAAGGCAAAGGCCAGCGAAAACACCCAGTAGGCGCAGGAACCAGCAAGTGTGGCCACGGAATTTTGTGGGAGGGGTGATGCATGAAGAGATGAAACTTTGAGGATAATTTGGGATTGAGTTGAGGTACGCCTTATACAGGCTAGGTGCTGGGTGTGAACATTTCTCCTGAGGGCTAAAATAAGCCACTGAAAGGTTTGAAGCAAGGGCATAACTAGGTTGATCTTTAAAGATCTGTTTTAAGAGGCAAGTGTGCAGGGAGACTGATTAGGGAGAATGGATGTGGCATTCCACTGACAGGTGAATTCCTTCAACCTTCAACAGACACTTGGCAGGCCTGCAGTGTGCCAGGCACTGGTTGTACAAAACGTCCTTCCCTCTTGGAGCTTACATTCTAGAGCATAATGGAGTGGGTAGGAGGCATGAACAGGAGGTGACAGGCGAGATATTGCAGAATCTGAAGCTCCATGATTTGATGGTCAGTGATAAGAAAGATGGGAGAAAAGATTTAGTGTAAGTGACAGTGAGAAAGTAAGACCATTCAAGGCTGGACCACAGCAAGAGCAGGTTTGAGAGGGAAGGAAATCAGACTACTTTTGAATGCGATCAGGAAACAGAACACGGAGCTAAGCAGCAAAAACTCCAAAAAAGTCAACTTTACGACGACCACCGCCCCATCCCCTGAAAACTCAGAGTAGGTTTTGCAGAAATTTCTCCTGCCTTTAGAGGTGAAAACTATATTGAATCAATTGTCAAATACAAATCTCTGTAAACAGATTCATTATGTGTTTGCTGAGGGAGCATATGGATAATAGTAACTGCTAATGTTTACTGAGTGCTCAGTGGGAATGAAACACTATGCTCATTTACTGCTTCCTCCAGTTGCCATATTCCAGTCTCGTAAGTGGGCAATGAATAGGTCCAAGTCACACAGTTAGCAAGCATCACAAGCTCCTCAAGAAGGTCTGGATCTGTTTTTTACCCTCTCCTCCAGCAGGGGCTGGGTGCAGTAGACAGTTTTCAGCCTGGTGACACATCTCCAGCCATTTTCCTATGGTGGTCAATCTGCCTGAAGCTTTATTAGAAGAAGCTTCCGGCCCTTCCTGACTGGCCACAGTTAAGAGAGGTAAGATACCAAAAAGTGAGGGAAAACAGACCTTAGAGAAATAAAGAGCTAGCGTGCTGGTAGCACGACAGGGAAAAGAAGGGTACAATTGTTCTTCTCTTGGGAAGATGAAAAAAAGGAAATGTGGGTTTCAGTGGTGATGTGAAGGTGCAAGGCTGGGCAGCAGCAGTTATTTCTGCCTTCTAGAGGCTCGGACTCTCCCTCTGGCTCTTCCAGACCTGTGAAGAAAGCAGTTGCACAACTTCTCCAACTAGAAGGAGCCAGTCCAGGAGAGAAGCCCATCCACACAAGGTTCTGGGCCCTCCTGGGCCCGAGACTCCGGGATAAATGACACTTCAGTCCTTATCTTAGATGTGGAAGAATTTAATTTATCTTTGGCAGTCCTAACTTCCCACTATTCTTACTGTCATATTGAGCAGAATGCTTAATTAGTATAAAAGCATTCAAAACAAGACTGAAAAAAAATGCCTAATTGAGTGAAACCTTTATAATAAGAGTAATAAAAATATATCCCTGAAGTAGCCCCCAGAAAAACTGTCACTTGACCCATATGAGGAATAAATATGGTCACACTGATACATATAAATTTAATTAATTAGAGAAAGAGAGAGAGCATGTACGCAGAGCCCAAGGCTGGGCTCCATACAGGGCTTCGTGTGTGACTCAAACTGACAAACCGTGAGATTATGACCTGAGCCAAAATCAAGAGTTGGAAGTTTAACCAATTGAGCTACCCAGGCGCCCCTGCTTTATGGTTTTTTTCAATTGATTACTCTTATAATCAGGAAGCCCAGTAACCATTTGCCAAATGCTTGCTATGTTACAGAAACTCTTAGGGGCTACCTCTTAGGGACAGGTCAGTGAATGAAACAGATTTCCATCCTTGTGGGGCTTACTCTCTAGCAGGGGAAGAGAGGGAAACAATACATTTAATAAATAATTTAGCACGTTGAAGGCTGTCAGTCGTGTTAAGGATAAAAAAAAAAAGTAGAGGTGGCCAAATGGGTCTAAGATGCAAAGATGGGGTAGGCCTCCTTGAGAAAGTAACATTTAAACAAATGAAGCACCTTGAAGAAGGTGACTTTGGCCTTCACAAAGCTACAGAAGTCCTAGTTATACCCATACTCCAGGACAAGTATCCAGTGCCTTACATTTATACTATTAAGATGGACCTCTCAAATAGGACTTCTTAGAACAAATTTTTACTTCATTGGGTGCCTGAGTGGTTTGGTTGGAGGAGTGTGTGACTCCTGATCTCAGGGTCATGGGTTCGAGCTCCATGTTGTGTGTAGAGATTACTAAAATTAAAAAAAAAAAAAAAAAAAAAAAAAAAACCTTTTACTTCAAAATGACCTACATCAAAAAGTAGCAGCAGTTTCTCTCATCAAAAATGTCAAGTTCTGCTCCCACAACTTATAAAACTAGGGTTATATTCCAAATAAAAGCTTCATAGAATACCAAGGCCAGTGGTACATCTGTAGGTCTGAGATCACTCAGAGATATTCCCTTGGTGTTTATTAGAAATAAATCTGTGCAAAGTTTCCAGGAGGTGACAGGGCACACAGAGAATGCTCAGCCAATTTTAATGAAAGTTACCCTCCATTTTTCTAAATCTTCCACAACCACTCCCCTGGGCTCAGGCACATGGCTTTAGGAAAGCTCATGTGGCCCCTGTGAAAAGCTCACATTCAGGATCACTGATACTACCTTAGGCCTACAGTCGACTCCCAGTAAGGAGAAGAATTGCTCTTTTAAAATTGAGAAAGATCCTCTTCCACCCAGAATTGTCTGTAGACATGAGGCACACAATAAATGCTTCCATAAATAATAAATGTTCTGCTTCCAGTAATGGTGGGATAGATATTTCACACACAAAAAAATCCTCCAAATGAAAAAAGCCATCAAAAATGGGGAAAATATGAAAGAAACAACTTCTTGAAGGCATTAGAGAGCCAATTAGAAAATGAATTAATGAGCCAGATCCATAAGTAAGACAAGCCCAGAAAGATGAGCCAAGCATTTGGGGTTGCTTTCACTGAGAGACTATGAGACAGGACAAAGCTTTGACAGCCACAGAGCTCTGTGGTAGTATAAGCTGGAGTGGCCACGTTCCATAGAAGAGGTTGATCTAATAAACTTGAAGATGTGCAATCCCCTAAGCCCCACCCCCAGGTCTATAACCCATGGAAAAGTGTGTGCAGGGCACCGAGACTCATATACAGAAATGTTAACAGTGGCATCTTTATAATAGCCCTACACAAGAAACAACTCCTGTCCGTGGTATATTCAGAATACTGTAAAAAATAAAAATAAACAAATTACAGCAACCCACAACAATCTAAAGCTGAGAGAAAGAAGCCAGATACCAAAAACAAAACGAACAAAACAAAAGCATCATGCATAATTCCATTCACATAAAATTCAGTTCACTAGCCAATGTAATCTCTGCCACTTGGGAATGCATGTTAAGGCAGAAGTGACTATAGTAAAAAGGACACTGGCTACGTTTGAGGTAGATAAGCTTAGTGACTGCAAGAGTGTACAAGATCAGCTTCTTGGTGCTGGCAATTTCTTGATCTTGTTGGTGACTACATAATTATTTGTTTTGTGATAAATACTGAACTCAAGTTTTTTGTGGGATTGGAGGTTGTAATGTTGTATATTTCACGAGAGGTTTAAAAAAACCCATTAATGTTGTTGCATGTATCACTAGTTAATTCTTTTTTATTGCTGCATATATTTTATTGTATGCATATACCAAACTTCATCCTTTCACCTACTGGAAGACATTTAGTTTGTATCTACTTTCCAGCTATTGCAAAGAAAGCGGCTCTGAACATTTACACACATGTCTTTAGTATGGATATAGAATTTTGTTTCTCTTAGGTAAATACTTAGGACTGCAATGCCTGACTAAAATGACACTATATGTTTGATTTTTTTAAGAAACTAGCAAATTACTTTCCAAATAAGTTGTTCCATTTTACATTCCCATCAGCTGTAGGTAAGTGTTCAGGCTGGTCCACATCCTTGCCCTCCTTAGTACACATCCTTATTATAGTCAGTCTTTTAGAGTCATTTTAGTGAGTGTGTAGTGGTATCTCAGTCTGGTTTTAATTTGCAAGGATTCTGAGCATATTTTCATGTGCTAATTTGCCATCCATGTATCCAACTCTACTGCCTATTTAAAAAATCAAATTGTTTACTTGCTATTGAGTTGTAAGCACTTTGAATGTGTTATTCCATGGTCTTCTTACCTCCACTGTTTCTGCTAAGTCAGTTTATAACCTTATTAGGGTTCCCTTGTTAAATGATGCATCTTTTCTCTTGCTGCTTTTAATTTTTTTATTGTCTTTAATTTTCAGCATTTTTACTGTGATGTGTCTATTTGCAGATCTCTTTTGAGTTTATCCAACTAGGAGTTCACTGAACCTCCTGGATGTAGGTTATGGTTTTCCAATAAATTTGGAAAGTTTTTAGCCACTATTTCTTTGAATAGCTCTTCTCTCTCTTCTCCTCCTGATACTCCCATTATGTATATATCAGGGCATTGAAGGTGCCCATCTTCCTCAAGGTTCTGTTTATCATTCTTTTTCCTTTCTGTGTTCTTTGGCTTGCACAACCTCTGCTGATCTATTTTGAGGTTCACTTAAGTCTTTCTCCCGTCAGTTCAAATCCATTGTTGAGTTTCTCCACTGAATTTTTTATTTCAGTTATCATACTTGTCAACTCTAGAATTTCCGTTTGGTTCTTTTTAAACATTCAACCTCTTTATGGTATTTTCTATTTGATGCTACATTTTCATCATACCTTCCTTTACTTGTTTTAATCAAGCTTTCCTTTACTGTGAACTTACTTGTAATGACTGCTTTGGAATATATTCCCATTAAATCTCACATCTGATTACTCTCACAAGTAGCTTCTGTTGCCCATTTCTTTTCCCCAGGTATACTTCCCTGTTTCCTTGCATGGTTAATAAATTTTCATTGGAAACTGGACATTTTAGATACCTTGTAGCAACTCTGGGTTGGAGGTCTCCCCACCCCCAAGACATATTGTTCTTACTTACTTATTTGTCTAATGACTGGTTGAACTATTTTAGTGAAGTCTATTTCTCTCTCAGCCTCTGTGGTTGCCCTGGGGGAGTGGGGGCTCATATAACTTTGGGTAGCCTTAGTGAACCTGAGATGACAGTAGTGATGGTAAGGTTCCCTTCCGTTTTTCCTTGACTGTGGAGTTGGGAGTAGAGACAATGGCAAGCTTCTTTTGGAATGACACTTTTACTCTTGGAGCTGAGAGCTCAGTGGAGGTGGGGAAGGGCAGTAGCCTGAGGTCCTCTTGGCTTGCTTTTCATAGCATGAAACCATCATCTCACAAGATGGAGAAAAGGCTGTCAGGGCCCCAGTATTCTCAGTATGCTGCACCCAAGGGAGAGCCCTCACTCCATGATGAGGGTTGGATAGAAGAAGAGAGTTCTCACCTCTCAACTGCACTTGGCAGGGACTTCGCCTCAGCATTAGTCAGCTGGGGACAGGATGAAAACCACTGAAGTCCTGCAACTCCTGAAAGAAAGCCTTCTTGCTAGCAGCTGGGGAGGGAAAGAGACCTATATTCTTGGCTGCAGCAGTATGGAGTGGAGTCTCCACAAAGCTGAGCTGGGAGGGAAGTGGGGAGGATATTGGTTCAAATACAACAGACTTTTTTTTTTTTTTTTTTACTGAAAGTAAGATTCACCTTTCTTACTCAAAGTAAAATTCATCTTCCTTATTAAATTTTCATAGATATTCTTGAAGAAATGGTTCTTCATTTGCGTTTGTTCTTTGGGCCATTTCTAGAGGCTTTAAATGAGTGAATTTTAGCAATGATTTTCACCAGTTTCACTGGAGAGTGAGTCAGCAGAGCTGTTCATGCTGTTATGCCAGAAGTCATCTCCCTACTGAGTTTTACAGAATTCTTCATATATTTGGATAAAGCCCTTTAATAACTGTGATTTGCAAACATTTTCTCCTAGTATGTCAACTGTCTTTACATCTCCTTCAAAGTGTCCTTTGAAGAGCCAGTTTTCTATTTTGTTTGTTTTTGTGTTTGCTTTTGCATATGGCTACCCAAATGGTTCGGCACATGTGCTGAAAAGATGTATCCTTTCCCCATTGAATTACCATGACATCTTTGTTAAAAATCAGTTAACCAAAAATATCTAGGTTGATTTCTGGACTTTGCATTATGTTTGACTGATCTATTTGCCCATCTTTGTATCAGTACATAGAATATTTTGCTTTTGGTAGCTTTATAATGTCTTAAAATCAGATAGTGTAGGTCCCCTTTGTTCTTTTTTGAAGTAGTTTTGGCCATTTTATATATTTTGCCCTTCTATATACATTTTAGAATCAGCTTACAAAAATTATCAATTCTAATAGTTTTTTATAGGTTTCTTAAGATTTTCTACATAAATGAGCATGTTGTCTGCCACTGAAGACAGTTTTTACTTACTGTTTTCTAATTTGGCTTATTTTTCAAGTCTTACTGCAATGGCTAGAACTTCCAGCACAATGACATACGTGTCATGTTGATATTAGAGGGAAAGTATTAATTAATTCATAATTAGGCATGATGTTAACCATAGGGTTTTTTTTTCTCGTGGGTGCCCTTTATTAGAAAATTCCTTTCTATTCCTAGTTTGAAGAGATTTTCCCCTATTCCCAGTTTGCTGAGAGTTATGAGGAGGAGATGGTGAAATTTGTCAAACGCTTTTTCAGTTCTCTTGAGATGATCATTTTTTTTTTTCTTTTTTAGCAGACTAGTATGATAAATGACACTGATTGATTTCCCATGTTTGCATTCTTGGGGTAAATTTCATTTGGTCATAATGTGTTCTCTTCTTTATTCACTTACCTAAAATTTCGTTAAAATTTTTTGTCTACATGTTCAGAAGGATGTTGGGCTTTGGTTGTCTTGTCATTTCCTCGCCTGTTTTTGTTATTAGGAAAATGTTGGCCTCATAGAATCAGATGTGAAGTGTTCTCTCTTTAACTTTCTGAAAAAGTGTGTATAGAATTGGTATTATGTCTTCCTTAGATGTTTGGTGGAACTCACCAAGGAACTGAGCTGATCCTAGAGTTTTGCTCGTGGGAAGGCTTTTAACTAAAAATTCTATTTAAAAGACTGCCAGCACTATTCAAATTATCCAGTTCTTCTTGCAGAAGCTTTGTTAGTTTGTATCTTTCAAGGAATTTGTCCAGTGAATCTAAATTGTCAAATTTATTAGCACAAAGTTGTTTATAATACTCACAATTTCTGAAAAATCTGTAGTGATGTCATCCCTCTCATTCCTAATAGTCCTGTGCTGACCTTTTATTTTTTCCAACCCGGCTAAAGGCTTACCATTGCTATTAATTTTTCTCAAAGAAACAGCTTTTAATTTTTCTCTTATTTTTCCATTTTTATTTTGATCTCTGATCTTACTACTTCATTTTTTTTTTTTATTCAATTTGCTCTTTTTCTGGTTCCTTAAGGTAGAAGTTGAGATCACTGATTTGGGGCGCCTGGGTGGCTCAGTCGGTTAAGCGCCCGACTTTGGTTCAGGTCATGATCTCACGGTCCATGAGTTTGAGCCCCGTGTCGGGCTCTGTGCTGACAGCTCAGAGCCTGGAGCCTGCTTCAGATTCTGTGTCTCCCTCTCTCTCTGACCCTCCCCTGTTCATGCTCTGTCTCTCTCTGTCTCAAAAATAAACATTAAAAAATTAAAAAAAAAAAAGAAGAGAAACTTCTATATAATACAGGCAACTAGTGTTATAAATTTTCCTCTAAGTATTGCCTTATCTATCTAATAAATGTCAATATATTGTGTTCTCATCTTCATTCAGGTCAAACATTTCTAAACTACTTTTATTTCTTCATCATAAGCATTTTGTTTACTTTCCAAATATTTGGAGATTTTCCAAATATCTGCTATTGATTTTTTAGTTTTTCTTTTGCCAGAGAATATACTTTGTATGATTTGAACCCTTTATTTACTGTAGCTTGTTTTATGGTCCAGAATATGGTCTCTGTAGGAAATATTCTCAACACACATGAAAAAAAAAATATATATATAGTGTTGTTGGGTGATCTATAAAGATCAGTTATGATGGCTGACCGTGTTTTTTCAATTTTCTAAATAGTTGTGGATGTTGTCTATATGTCTTACCAATTATTGAAGGTGTTGAAATATCCAACTATATTTATGGGTTGGTTCTTTCTCCAGGAAGATCTATCAGACTTTTCTTCATCTAGAAGTTATGTTATTATGCACATACTTAGGAGTGTAATTTCCTCTTATTGAACTGACACCTTTATCATAAATAACCATCATAATCCTTAATCTTGGTAATATTCTCAAGCTCTGAAATCTACTTTGCTAGTGCTATAGTATATCTGCTTTCTTTAGGTTATTTTACATATATATATATATATATATATATATATATATATATATATAACATACCTTTAACTTACCAGTTTTCCTTCAATATTATACAACTTCGTGTATAGAATTCTATACTATGGTAATCCTTCCATCTTCCCCTCCTTAAACTTTTGTGTAATTATTATATTTTACTTTGACATTTTGCTATATTTGCTTTCAGCATTATCTTTTAAAGAGATTTAAAAATAAAAAAGCTTTCCTTTTTATATGTTTATCATATTTTCACTGGTATTATTTCATATCTGATTTTTTAAAACATTTCTTGAACAGTGAGAAATGTAATACTGTACACCTGAAACTAATATAATACTGTATGTTAATTGTATTGAAGAAAAAATAAATACAACATTTCTTGTAATGTAGTGTGCTGGTGATATATTCACTTTTTGGATGTTTGAAACATTATTTTGCCTCTGTTGTCTGAAAGATATTTTCACTGCATATAGAAGTCTAGGTTGACAGGTTTGTCTGTTCTTTTTACTAATGATATTTGCTCCACTGTCTTCTGTCTTCCATTATTTACAATGAGAAATTTCCTGTCATTTTTATCTGAAATCCTCTGCATGTGCCATATCTTTTCCCCCTCCTTTACATGCTATAGAAGATTTCCTTTTTATCACTGGTTTAAAGCAATTTGATTAAGACGAGCTGTGACGTGATTCTCTTCCTGCTTCTTGTCCTTGGAATTCAGTAAGCTTCCTGGATCTGTGGGTTTCTAATTTTCATCTAATTTTAAAAGGTGGCCATCATGTCCTCAAATGACTTGAGTGAAGATGAAAACACAAAACATTTTTCTGTACCTCTCTCCTCCTCACACCTATCTTGTGTCCCTTGAAGACACTCCATTATATGTACATCAGGCTGCCTGACAGGTCACTGAAGTTCTTTGGTCCACTTTTTTTTTTTTTTTTTTTTTTTTTTTTCACTAATGAATGTTTCACTCTAAAGTTTTGGATAGTTTCTGCTGCTAGGTCTTCAATTTCCATAATCTTTTCTTTTGCATCTAATCTACTATTAATCACACTCAGGTTTTTGTTTTCCTCAGACATTTTATTTTTCATCTCTTACAAGTTATTTTCTGGTCCTTTTCGTTTATTTAAGTTTGTTTATTTATTTTGACAAAGAAAGGGAGGGAGAGAATCCCAAGCAGGCTCTGCACTGTCAGCACAGAACCCTATGGGGGGGCTAGAACTCATGAACCAAGAGATTATGCCCTGAGCCAAAATCAAGAGTGGAACGTTTAACTGACTGAGCCACCCAGGCACCCCTCTGGTCCTTTTTATATCTTGCATGTCTCTACTTAACATGCTCAGCCTTCTCTCTTCTTCCTAACTACCACCTTCTTAAGGATATGACATACAGTTACAATACTCTTTTGTACTCATAGTAATTCTACTATTTGTGTCATTCTGGGTCTGGTGTTTTGTTGTGTGTGTGTGTGTGTGTGTGTGTGTGTGTGTGTGTGTGTGTGTTTCCCCCTTTTCTTATGGGTTGTATTTTCTGGCACTTTGCAGGCTAGCAATTTTATTGGATGCCAAACATTTGGAATTTTACCTTGTTCTATGCTCAGTACATGTTTGTATTCCTATGTTCTTGTACTTTGGTCTAGGAGAGAGTTACTTAGAAACTGTTTGACACTTTTGGGCCTTTAGTCTACGGCTAATTTTGCTCTCCTACTGAAGCGACACTTTTGACTCTCCTATCTGGTGCCCTTTGAATTGCAAAATTTTCCACTCTGGCTAGCAGGAAGGCAAACTATTCATTGCCTTGTGCAGACTTCAATGATTGGCCTCTCTGCTCCTTTCAGAGGAGGCTGGTTCTTTCTCCAGCCTCAGGAGCTTCCTTCCAAGCATACAGAAGTACTCAGCTTCAGTCCCAAGGGGGACCCCTTTTAAAACCTCTGCTTCCTCTCAGCTTGCTCCTCTCTTGTACCCTGCCTTATCAACGTCACCCATTTTGGCCTCTCTGGACTCCCAGGTCTGTTTCTTCACCTCAGGAAGACCTCTGGGTACCATGTGGTGCTCTCTCCCTGAGTTGTAACCTGGAATCTCTCTCTGGATACTAGCTGAGGTGATCACAGGAGTCAACTCATTGATTTTCCTTCCTTCAGGGATCACCACCCTGCAGCGCTTGATGTCCAGTGTCTGAAAACTGTTGTTTTATATACATATTATCAGGATTTTTTTGGTATGTTTTGTTTTGTTTTTTCAAGTGAGAAGGTAATTCCAGTTCTTATTCTTCTATCTGAGCTGCAAGTAAATGTCAAAATCATTTTTGGAGGCATGATTTTTATTACAATTTTATATGATGATTTTTAAAAGAGGGGAGTAAAGATGCCACTTCTTGGCAGGGACTGTTATATTCTGAGAGAAAAGAAAAAGGAAAAAAAACTTAAAACTTTCAACTCTTGGAGATCTGAGCTCCAATTCAGGGAATGCCACCATGGGCAAATCATCAGCCTCTCTGATTCCCAGTTCTCTCATTGGTAAAACAGAACCAATAATATCTACCTCCTAGGCTGTAAGGTTTGAATGTGATATAAACGACCTACCCTGTATCACAGGCACCTCATGCATTTCATTCCCCTTCCTTTCCCCCTAAAAGCATCCAAAGAAGCTATTTGTTAAGGGCCCTGCCTATACTGTTAAGAATGATCCCAAGCCTTTCTCTCTCAAATATTTAAGATCCTCTCTGTAATGGGGAAAAAATAACCCTAATACGTGATTGAAAAGCCAGACATGAAGTGTAATTCTAGGAAAACTGCCTGTGAATTTTTACACTGTGAAAATGAATGGGAAGGAAGAGACTTGTGTCCTGCCCTGTCTACTTCTGGTTTAGATTTGGCAGTTTTTAAAGTGGGGAACAATCCAGAATTCCAGCTCTGTCAGGAAAAAGCAAACAAATGAAACAGATGACAAATCATTTCTCTAAGACCTGAAGCCAAACTGGCTCTAATAGCTGCTGGAATGGTAGTAGGAGCCAATTTCCTGGAGTATTTACAAAATCATTTATAAGGATAATGTTTTCCAGACTTTTACAGGGATGGCTCAGGGTAGGTTTTCAGTCTGCAGACTCCACAAAGTTAGCATGTATTCGGTTGCTGAGACCACCACTTCCCACCCTAACACTCCACCCCACCCCTCAATACAAAGGCCTGGTTTAGGCACAGCCATGGGGGGATAAGCTGTGATCTTTGCCCTTCACATATACACACAATCTTTTAAAGGAGCAACAGGTGAGCACACAGCTAATGAGACTCAAATGGAATGGGCTTTGTGGGAAGAATTAGCAAAATGCTTCAGGAAGACAGAGATAAACGATCAGCAAAACCTTCCAAGAGGTGACCGAATATTTCAAGACACATGCAGAAGTGGAGGAGGGGAGGAAAACAGAGCACATTCTAAATCAAGGGAGGAGAGTATACAATGGGAAATGAATCTGAGGTCTGATCTATATAGGATTGGAATGTGTCGATTAGAAATGTTTTTAGCTGGACATAACAGAATCCTTGACTAAGAGAGCCTTAAGTGATGGAGGTTTGTTTTCTCAATTTTCAGAGTTATGTGGTTACTGGCGTTGGTTCAGTGGCAGAAGAATGTCATCTGGGAGGCAGGTTCCTTCCATTTTTCTGCTCTGACATCTTTAACATAATGGTTTTTCATGTTTGTACTCTTCACCTCGTTATCTGCAAGGTTGTTGCCACAGATCCATATCTCATTAACTAGTTTTCTGAACAAGAGAAAAAGGAGAGCTAAAAAAGCTTTCCTTTAATCAGGGAGGGAAAAATTTCCCAAGAGCTTCCCAGATTTCCCATTACATCTTACTGGCCCAAACTGGATCACATGAGCAGCTTCAGCAAAAAGGATGGAAAAATATCTGGACAAGAAGAAAGGAGTGACATATGAAACACCTAGAAAAAGCATGATCCATCACCTCAGCTGGGCATACTGCTGTCTTAAAATCAGTGCTCCATCAGCAAGGAAGAAGGATTAAACAGCCATTAGGTGAGCAATTAACAACAGCTTGCAATCCACTTTTGAAATTTAATTCGAGTTATATGAGGAGTTCTAGTGGGGGAATAAAAATGCCCGTATGATTTATTTATACCTCTAGTTCTGTAGATTTATTCATCCTGCCTCTTTAGGTCTTTATTTTTTATGTTTATTCATTAAAAAAAATTTTAATGTCTATCTATTTTTGAGAGAGACAGAGTGAGTAGGTGGGAGAGGGGCAGAGAGGGAGACAGAATCCAAAGTAGGCTCCAGGCTCCAGGCTCTGAGCTATCAGCACAAAGTCTGATGTAGGGCTTGAACTTACGAACTGTGAGATCATGACATGAGCTGCAGTTTGGATGCTCAACTGACTGAGCCACTCAGGCACCCCTATGTTTATTCACTTTTGACAGAGACAGAGACAGCGTGTGAATAGGAGAGGGACAGAAAGAGAGGGAGACAAAGAATCTGAAGCAGGCTCCAGGCTCTGAGCTGTCAGCACAGAGCCTGACGCGGGGCTTGAACCCATGAACTGTGAAATCATGACCTGAGGGGAAGTCCCACGCTTAACCAAATGAGCTACCCAGGTGCCCCCTGCCTACTTAAGGTCTTAAGGAAACCCAAATTCCTGAGAATGATATGTTTTAAAATCTGCAGACTCAAATTTAGATGCAACTGAATTTCTTCCTGTAGTTTTGCAGATTTTACCTAACATACAAATTACAGTTCAAAAGGAGGAATTTTAAAACTTTATTCATATAAAACCTCTCTTAATACATTGAACACATTTTCAAAGTACTGTGGAAACAACTGCTGTCAGTCTTAAGCATTACAAGGCCATTCAATCAAGTCATGCCACCAACATTGAATACTTTGAGGAAGCAAAGCACCTTGTTAGTCAATACCTAGTTTGACCGCTGGCCTCCAGTCAGGTTCATACACATGTATATATGTATATACATATATACATATACATATACATATACATATACATATACATATACATATACATATA
>NW_026059536.1:0-26419 GCF_023721935.1 Panthera uncia
CTCTTTCTTTCTTTCCTTCCTTCCTTTCTCTCCCTTTTCTTTTCACTTTTTTTTCTTTCTTTCTCTTCTTTCTTTCTTTCTTTCTTTTTCTTTTTGAGAGAGAGAGAGCACGTTTGAGCAGGGAAGAGGGGCAGAGGGAGGGAGAGAGAGAGAGAATTTTAAGCAGGCTCCACACTCAGTGCAGAGCCCAACTCAGGGCTCAATCCCATGACTCTGGGATCAGGACCTGAGCTGAAATCAAGAGTCAGATGCTTAACCGACTGAGCCACCCAGGCGCTCCCCCTTCTTTTTCTTAGTAATCTCTCTGTCCAACGTGGGGCTCAAACTCATGACCCTGAGATCAAGAGTCGCATGCATGCTCTGCTGACTGAGCCAGCCAGGTGCCCCAGATTTATTTCCCGATCAAGCTACAAGCCCACGGCAAGCTGGCTGCACGACACCCTCACTCTGGGACCCCGGGCTGTTAGTGTCTACATTATGCCGTCACCATGGCTGAGGAGAAAGAGGCATGGCTGAGCACGCACTGGCTTTAAAAGCTTCTATCCAGGAGGGTCACACATCACCTCTGCCCTCTTTCTTTAGCTGAGGCAAGTCACTTGGCCACTACTGAATTCAAAGGGGCAGGAAGGTACAATTTTCCCACCGGGAAAGCAAATCAAATTTACTAATGCTAATACAATTTACCATATGGAATTTATGGGGGGGGGGGAAAGGATACGAGTGGCTCACGGGAGCATGGAGTGGCCTGGAGAACCACGCATGAGGCTGCTTCCAGAAAGAGAGCCCCAAACCACGCCCAGAAGTGACCTGACAAGGAAGCTGCTTCCATGATCCCTGAAAACCTCCGTCTTAGATGCACCCCACCCTCCCGCCTTTGCACCTGCTCCTGGGACCACGACGTAACTGCACCTGCCCCTCCCCCTGCCCCGCAGTGCTGATGTTGCCTCTGTGTCTGTGCTCCTTACAGCCGGTGAGCCCCCCCAAAGTCACAGGGTGCCTGTGTCACACTGTCCTCACCGGCTACGTGGAACCCATAAGGAGCCCCCTTTGCAAGGTGCTCCTCTGGAATTCAGGACTCCTGCTGGTGAGTCAGTTTGGGGAATCCAACTCACATGTCTGTGCCCTGGATGTAAAGGAGGCTGGGAAAGTGGGTTCCGAGGCTTCTTTCTAGAGGATGCAAACTCTCGAGCCTGGAAACACCGCCAAAACATAGTGAGTGTGTTTAGTAGCCGACTTGGGCCGAGGTCCTGCGTGATCTTGCGGTTCCTGGGTTCGAGCCCCGCGTCGGGCTCCGTGCCAACAGCTCGGAGCCCGGAACCTGCTTCGGGTTCTGTGTCTTCCTCTCTCTCTCTGCCCCTCCCCCGCTCACGCCCTGTCTCTCTCAAAAGTAAGCAAACATAAAAAGAAAAGAAATTTCCACCACATGCTCATGTGCCTGAGGTCCGGAGAGATGGGAGGTGGCAGCAGAAGGCTTCGGCGGGTCTCTGTGTTCGGTTCCCGTTGCTGCTGTTAACGCATTACCACCAGCCCAGGGGCTTCAAACGACACGCATTTATTCTCTTACAATCCTGGAGGCCAGAGGTCTCAAGTCAAGGCCACCGCAGCTCATTCCGGAGGCTCGAGGGGAGAGGCCAGGGGCGCCCGGGGTCCCTCGGCTGGTGGCACTGCCCGGTGACTCCAACCTCCGCTTCCCTTGTCCCATGTCCTACGGTGATCACCGCCCCCCCCCCCCACCTCCCCTCTTCGGAGGACCCTTGTGGTTGCACTGAGAGCCCACACACATCGTCAAGGGGAAGGTCCGCTCCCTAAGATGTCGCGGTTGATCACATCTGTAAAGTCCCTCTTGCGGTGTAAGGGAACATAGTGTCCACGCGGTCTCAGGAGTAGCGTGCGGACGTGTGGGTGCGTGTGAGTGTGCGTTGGGGGGCATTATTCAGTCTACCCCAGCGTGGCTTAATGGAACGCGTCCAAGGCTTCTCCGTCCTATGACTCCTGTACAGCCCAGCCAGTGGAGGGGCTGGAGCGAGGTCAGGGCCGTCACCCCCCCCCCCCCAGCGGCAGCTCCCACCGGCCCTGCCCCGCCCCACGGGTGTGGGTCGGTAGCACGCCTATACCGGAGCCACAGCTGGGGGGGGGGGGCATCCCTTTCCAGATGGCCCTCCTCTCCGGCTTCTGGAAGTCACTCAACCCCCTCCTCACCCCCCCACCCCCCACCTTGCCCCTCGGGCTTTCGCCTCGGCTAGCCCCAGAGTCCTGTGCCACCCCTCGGCCATTTCCCTACACCCTGAACGCCTTCAGCCCCCCCAGATCGGTGCTGTCTGTGTCTGCTCCAAAGCCCTTCCACTCACGGGTCCCCGACCTGACCGCCACCTTTTCCACCCTGCTCGGCCTGTGTCCCCCACTGCTCTGTGAGCCGGCCGAGAGCAGGGTCCAGGGACATTTCTGGTCCCTGCAGTGGCCCCAGCAGAGCACCAGGCGCAGAGCGGGCAGGTGCTGGGTGAAGTGAATTAGAGAATTGGGGGGCTAGAGGGAGAGGAGGGGATATCCCCCCATTCGTCTCCCCTGCGTTTGGGTTTTAGCAACGGAGACTCAAAAGGGCACAGCCGGTTTGCAGGGAGTCTGCGTCGCTCTGTCCTGAGGCTTTTCTGGGATGGGGATTATGGTCTGCGAGTTGGGGGGGGGGAGGAAAAAGGAGGCCCGGGGTGAGGGGAAAGAATATGAACTAAGAAAGTGAGCAAGCTGGAAATACCCAGAAAGTATAACGTTTCCATCTACTGAGTTCTTACTATGTGCTGGGTATTATTCTAAAAAATATAGATAAGTTAATACACCCCTGTATCATCAGCCCCATTATTATTATTATTATTATTATCCCCATTTTCCAGATGCGGGAACTGAGGCACCGAGAGAGGAAATCTTTGCGCTCTTGCTGGCTTCCGTGACAGTTCATGTAGATCCCTCGCGAGCTGACTCCCGTGGGACTCGCAGCATCATCACGTCCCTTGTCACATCCACGTCCCAAGCCCTGGATGTGCCTCTCTTTGAAGCTGAGACCTTAGCTTCCTGCCGCCAGGCTCGCCCATTTCCTTGCCGGGTAAGATAGGTGTCCTGGTCCCCTGTGGCGCTCTGGGCCTCAGCCACCTCCGTCCCCGCCCTTTCTAGACGTGACACTTCGGGCAAGTTGCTTCCCCTCTCCGAGCCTGTTTCCTGCGCCGGTAGAAGGGGGGACGGTCCGCAGGAGGACCCGACACAGTGCCTGGCATCGTGGACTCTCCATCGCTGCCCGTTGCTGTGGGCCTCAGGAACGTGAGATGCTCTTATGCCCCGGCATTCAATGCCCTCCTGCTCCACACCCCTTCCCACCTTGGAGGGGAAAGTCCGCTCACGCCCGTATCTTCCTCCAGCAACCCCCTCTTTCTCTACAAGGTTGTCCAAAGCGTGGTCTACATGCTCTGCCTCAGTTTCCCCGACTTCCACTCCCTCTTCCTCACTCTAGATCGGCCCGCCTGCTGCCCCACACCCTCCACCCAACTGCTCGGGTCCAGTCCTAAATCCCAAGGTCGCTTTCTACTGCTCATCTTTCCCCACCTTTCACTCCGTCAACCACGCCCTCATTCTGGAAACGCTCTCCCCTCGGCTTCAGGTGGAGCCAGTCCGCCGGTTTCCCACCTACCTCTCTGGCGGGTCCTTCCCCCCCCCCCCCCCCCCCCCCCCCCCCCGCCAGGCGGGTCTCCCGCGTTCCTTGTGCCCCACCCCCTCCGTGGCTTGGTGATGCCTCACTGCCCACAAATCCCAAGCCCCTGTCAAGCACACACCCCCTCCCCTGAGCTCCAGGACGCCCCCCACCCTTCCCCGATGTCTCTGGATGTTCCCCTAGGCATCACCCTCAGCATGTACTCACCTGTACCCAGCGAGTTCTCCAGACCTGTTCCCCAGACTTATCCCCACCTTCATTCTCCAAACCCAGGAGAAACCTCACTGCCTCTGTGGCAAATTCTCCACCACGGCCCCCTCCCCCCCCCCCCCCCCCCCCCAATTCCCGGACCCACTGTCCACCCGCTCTGTGTCCCAAGAGGCTGACGTCTATGCACCACCTGTTGACCTCTGGCTTCTGGTGGAGTTCAGCCAATGGAAGGCACCGGCCGGAGACTGGTGGGTGGGAGGAGGGTCGGGTTGGGGTGCTCACTCTCCAGCCACCCCCCCCCCCCCCCCCTCCCCCGTCTCTCGGGTGTGGGCTGTCCCTGCCCATACCCCGGGCCTCCGCTCTAGCCACCCCTTCAAGTCTCAGTAGCTTCAGCTCACACTTCAGCCTTCAAGCTGGGGTGGTGGAACTGCTCTCTCTACTGCTGGCCCCGGGTACTGCACCTTCCCCGAGCTTGTTTTCCTTGACCTTGGCCCCCTGCCCTTAATCCCCTAAAATAGCCCTTTCGTTAAACTCTCCCTGGCTATTCCGTTTGGGTGCACTCTCTCTTTCCTGCCAGGGCCCTGCCTGTGCGCTCTCCCCGAACCCTCCCATCCAGCCTGATCCATTATCTCGAGCCACCACCCCCTTTCACCTCCACCCCCCCCCCCGCCCCCCACTCCAGGACCCTTCCTTGGCCTCCCCAGCCTCCTCCCTGATCTCGCAGCCTCGGGTCTCACAGGCAGCCGGAAGGCAAGTGGGAAAATGTAAATCAGACCACATCAACTGCCTGCCCTCCCTCCCCCGTCCCCCTTAAATCCCTTCCAAAGCTCCCCTTTGCTTTTGGGATACATTCGAAGCTCCCGAGAGTGGCTGATAAGGTCTCTTGGGCTCTCTCCACTCCCCACCCTCATGCACCCCATACTCCATTCGTGCAACCCTCTTGCAGGAGTATGAAAAAGCCGGTAACTCACAAGTCCGCACACCTTTACATAGGCTGTGCCCTTCACCTGGACACACACACACCCCTCCTCCTATGTCAGGACTCTGAGAAAATTACTCGCTTTATTCGGGAAACTCCCATCAACCCCAGCTCCTCTGATCAGGCAAATCTGGGTCCTCCTCTTTTGTGTTCCCAAGATGCTCAGTGAAAGGGAATAGTTGGTGGCTGCTGGAATGGGGGCGTGGCTAGGAAAGCTCCCGGGGGCGAGGAGTGGGGGCGTGGCTAGGCAAACTGGGTGGCGAGTGGGGGCGTGGCTACGGGAAGCTGGTGTGAACTTTTGGGCGTGGCTGGTGCCCGTGGGTGTCCTGCATGGAAAGACCCAGAGTACCTGGTCTATTTCACAGTTGCCCAAATCCCAGTCAGAGACCTCATGAGCTCCCTCCTCTAGAATCCCAACTCCTCGCGAGAAGGCTGTTTTGTTTTGTTTTGTTTTGTTTCAGGCAGAATTTCAAAGTTTTATGGCAACTTGTACAGAAATCACAGAGAAGAGACAACGACCGGTGCTGATGAGCTAGGAGTAGAGAAAGGGGAGTGGGTAACAGGTCTGGGATGTTGGGGTGATGCACAACAGGACGATAGGACGCTAAAAACCTGTGGGAAGCAGGGTGTTACGGGGGTTGCAGGGTGATCCTCAGGGTCCCAAGAAGTGGGCAGCACTCCGCACACCCCAAGTGTGTCCTTTGGGCAGGAAACAACGGTAAGAAAATGCAGATGGCCTACCAACAGATGGGTGGCCTCCAAGGTTAAAAATGCCCACCCAGACCCCCTGGCCCCAGTCCCACCCTCCCACCCACCCACCCCTGCTCCCCATCAGGCAGAGATGTGGCAGCATTTGCTGGCTTGTAGCATTGGTCCTCTGGGACCCTCGGTCTCCTCTTCGAGGGTCCTGCCCGGATTGGCTGGCACTGAGGGCAAAATGAGCCTTCTAGATTGTCAGGGGAGATCGCTGGACTCCCTTCGATTCCCGGCCTCCTCCCCAAAGCCAGTTCTCACGGCTGGGGGAGTCTGCTGCCCTCGCAAAAGGAAAGTCTGTCACCCCCTTTCCCCAAGACATGCACCCTCCCGTGCCCCCCCTCCCCCAAACACACTATATATACACACAGGGCCCCCCCCTCCAAGGTGTGGCTGGGCTCTAGGAGGTAGTGGAGGCGAGTGGGGGCGCTGGAATGTGAGAAGTTGCAGGTTCAAATGCGCCTCCTCCAGCTCCGAAACCCCACACTTCTCCCCTCCCTTCTCCAAGCCTCGAGAATTAGTGTCCTCCCAAGGGCCTGAGTGGAGAAATCAGGGAAGGCGTGGCCCCCTTTTGCACGCACCTACCTGTGCCTCCGCCCCACCCTCGGGGGCTGAACAGAGCTCCCTGAGGGTTGGGGAGAAGGGCTGAGATCAGGGACATCCTGGGATGGATCAGCCTCCTTCAAAGGTCCCCCAGGGAGGGCTGGGTTCGGAGGCTCTGGGGCACAGGTCCCTGGCGGTGGTGGCGGTGGTGGGGGGGGGCGTCCTCTAGAGGAAGGGGACCTTAAGGGATAGGGCAAGGCTGGGTGTGGAGGGAGACAGATGTTACAGATTCTCTAGAAGGTCGAGGGGTAGGGGGCGGTTCTCTGGGGAGGGGCCTCGAGGTGGCAATGTCCCCGGGGGTGCGGGCAGTGGCTACCAGGGCTGGGCGGCAGTTGTGGGTATCTCGGGGAGACCCCCGAGGGGAAGGGACGAGGATGTTAGTGGGGACGGAGGGCAGGGATATTAATTCCCAGGAGGAAGGGAGGCTGAGTCCCAGGAGAGAGGAGGCCGAATCTCTCTGGAGGACAAAAGGAGACGCGGGTCCGAAGCAGGGGCAGCCGAGTCTCTGGGGGAGGGGGAGGGGGGCCTAGAAGCCCCGGATGTGGCAGTAAGCCTCGAGGCTGGCGAAGAGGATGTACAGGAACCAGAGGCCCAGGAAGAGCGCCGTGGTGGCGAGCTTGGGGCCCCGCGGGCCGCCCAGCTCGCCGCCGATGTGCGGCCGGCGCCGGTACAGCAGCACGGCGATGCCCACGAAGGCGAAGACGGTGAAGAGAGTGACGGAGAAGGCCAGCGTGCCGGTGCGCACCTCGAACGGGCGGCCCTGCACCGCCCAGTACACGGCGGCCACCGACCAGGCCACGCCCAGGCCCAGGAACACGTTCACCGCGTTGGAGCCCGTCACGTTGCCGATGGACGCGTCCGCGCACTGGTCCTGCAGCGCCGCCACCTTGCTGGCGAACGTGTCTGCGTGGGCAGAGACACGGCGGTCACAGGGGCCCAGCCTGTCCCCCAGGCCAGCTTTCCAGGAGACCCCGACACCATCCCCGGTGCCCCCCCCCCCACCTCCCCCCGGGCAGACCCCGCCTCCCGCGGCCGCAGCTCCCCGCCTGAGGCCCTTGACCCCAAGCAAGCCACGAAGTGGGTCATCATGCCCGTGCCGGGCGCTCTGCAAGACCCGCCGCCTGCTTTCTCTGGAACTCGCTGCCTGCTTTCGATGGGACTTGTCTGCATCCAGTGGTAACCACTGCCTACTTTCTATGGCACCCCCTGCCTGCTTCTGGTGGAACCACCGTCCGATCGCAGTCTCTGCATTCAGTGGGGTCTGCTGCCTGCTTTCTATGGGACTCGCCGCCCGCTTTCCATAGGAATCGCTGTCTGCATTGCCTGAACCCACTGCCTACTTTTCTACTGGCCCCATCACCCCATCGCCAGCTGGCGGGACAACAAGTGTTCGGTTCCACCCACATGGAACCCCCTTCCTGTCAATTCCCCACCTGGTCTCTGTCCAGCACGCAGCCCCGTTTCTGTGGCCTCCACCCACGTCTCAACATCTCGCTAAAAAAAATCTCCGGTATAGAGCGCAGGCATCGGAGAGCCAGTCACAATAGCTGCTTTCTGGGGCGCCTGGGTGGCTCAGCGGGTTTAGGGGGCCAACTTTTGCTCTCGGCTCAGGTCGTCGTCTCACGGTGGTGAGACGGGCCCCTCCCCCCCCCCCCCCCCCCCCCCCCCAGTCAGGCTCCACACTCAGGGCGGGCTTGGAGCCTGCTTGGGATTCTCTCTCTCCCTCTCTCTCTCTCTCTTTGCCCCTCCCCCTCTGTTCTCTCTCTCTCTCTCTCTCCAAAAATAAACATGAAAAAAAAAAGTTGCTTTCTACAGGCCCCGCCCCCTGCTTTCTATGGAGCCCACTGTCTGGGTTCTACATTTCCCAATACCTTAGTTCCACGGGACATCCCAACGGTTGCTTTTGGGGAGGATTCCGTTTACCTACTGAATCACAGGACCTCCCTGCCTGGTTTCTCTCCTGCTCCCTCACTGCGTTTCTGTGGGACCCACCATCCGGGTTCTGTGGGATTCCACCACCTTATTTCTGCACAACCTTCCTCCCGGGCTCTGCTGCTGGGCTTCTCTGAGACTCTCCCCGGACAAGCGGTTTCCCAGGGGGGTTACCAGGAATGGATGTGCCCAGGGCCACGAAGACTACGGCGTTGACAGAGTCCTTGAGGCCGACGGTGCAGCCAAAGTGCGAGGCAAGGTCCCCGATGAGGGCGGTGAGCAGGCCGATGACCAGGATGCAGACGCCAAAGCAGGCCCAGCCGTGGCAGTACTCCGTGGGGGGCACGCAGGCAAAGAGCACCTTCCAGAACACCGTCAGGAAGTGCATGACGTAGTCAAAGCAGGAAGGCAGCCGTTCCTCCCGGGACCCGTCCTCCTCCTCCTCCTCGTCCCCTGTGGGCACACGACCCAGCTGGGGCACACACCCAGGCCACCTTCTTCCTGGCCTACAGAGGCCCCCCGTTTTGTTCAGGAAAATTCTGCTCTGTAAAATGCATTGCCTTCCCAGAATTCCTTGCGGCCAGGAGCCCAGATACCGATATTCACTTTTCCAGAATCCCTCGGTGCTGGAGGCCGTGTGCTTGGCTTGCCAGGATCCCTTGCCGCTAGCCAAAAAAAACTAGGCCACATCCCTAGCCAAAAAAAACCAGTCCTTTTCCCAGACGCCTTGATAGCTACCATTTACAGAAAGCCATTTCTACAGCTGGAAATACTGACTTCCTCTGACTCATTGTAGCTAACGGTAGCCACATGCTCAGCTAAAGGTGCTTGCTTTCCCACAACCCCTTGCAACAGTAGCCATGTGACCCAGCCCGGCCAGGAGACCTAAGCAGAGGGCTTCTGGAAAGCTCTGGCTTTCCTGACACGGGCACTGTGTCACACAGGTGTTTTCTGAACGCTGTAAAGGACGCCTCACCGGCCCTTCGTGGTGTTTGTATCACCTGCTGTGACTGAATTCGACCTGTCCTTGACCTGCCACTTGGGACTTGTGTCAGGGGAAAGCCCACATGGAATGGTTTGTCTACCTTGCCCTAAACTGAGAAGCACAAAGCAATGAATGAGAAGCAGGAAACGAATTGAATGGGCGCTACGCCCGGAAGGACGCCGATAAGGAACAGGGTAGTTAGTCCTGGATCAGTCACGCAGAGCAAGCCAGGGAACAAAAGGCAGGGAGCCACGGCGACGAGGGGAGGGCCACCCAAGCTCCTCTGAACTGTCAGCCAGCAGAGGACACACTGGCGGATTCGGGAATTCGGGTCATCTATCCCTCTCCCGCTTTTCCAGCTCACTTAGTCTCTTGTCTTGTTTTTTGTTTTTTTTTTTTAAAGTTTGCAAATGCTTAACTAAGTGGTTTCTTCATTCTTCGCGCCATCTTTCAAAGAAGGAGACTTTTGCGGCGACCCCAGGAAAAGTGGAATTGGACGCTCCAAAGCAGCAGGCACGCTGCCCCTTCTTGCTACCCTACTTCCTCTTTCTCCCCGCCTGGAATGCGAGCTTGACGCCTGGAGATGCGGCAGCGATTTTGCCACCATGTGGGCAAAGGTTGAGAGTGGGAAAGAGAAATAAAGAGGGAGCCTGGGCATTTAACGATGTTACTGAGCTGCTGACTCTTTATTGCCTCCTACGGATTCCTTTGTTCTGTGACAAAAGTAACCTCTAGGGTGCTTCAGCTGCTTGTGGTTGCGTTTTCTGTTGTTTGCCGCTGAATGCGTTCCTCACTGGCCACGGTGATGAGACGTGGCCGAAGTCAGAGTGGGGAGAACGCACTCTTGGCAGGGAAGGGCTGCTATCACTGCATCTCCCGGGGGCTTTTCCCTGCCCTGCTTCAAATCCTGCCTTGGTTTCCCACTGCCCTTAGACCGAGGCCCACATTCCTGTGCCTGGCATTCAAGGCTCTGGTCTCTGCAGACTCCTCCAGCCTTTCCCATCAGGGGAGGCTCTTCTCCAGCCCTTCCCATAGAGGGAGCCTCACGGTTACGCCTGTGGCTCTGGAGCCACGTCTCTGGTTCCAAACTCTGGATCTGCTGCGTGATCCTGAATCCGTGTCCTAACCTCTCTGAGCCTCCGCATGCCTATCTGAGAAATGGGAGTAAAAACTGGACCCGCCTCAAGAGAGGGCTGTAATGACTGCACGAGGCGGGCCACGTAAAGTACCCTCTGCGCAGCCCGGCGCATCTCCAGCCTGACGGCTGTTATCGAAAGGCCCCTTCTAGTGCCTGGGGAGATTCACAGATGCTCCAAACCAAGGCCGCCCTGCAAAGAGCATCCGGTTGAGGCCCGGAGGTAAAGGAAATACAGAAGCACCTTTGAAGGTGCAAGACAGGACACAACGTGTCATCCAAGGGGGTGAGACCCGCCCCTCTCCGTCAGCGCCTCAAGCAGTCTCATGCTCGCGGCAAGGAGGCACGGGCACGGGTTGAACAAAGTGCTCACAATGATCAAGGACCGAGCTGGAAACTTGGGGAGCATTAGCTGACTGAGGCCAGACAGGAGATGGACTTCAAAGGCTGCCTGGCGCTCCACGGTCCCCATCATGACGTCGTCATCAGGATTATTACCACTGGTAGGGTTTTACCCTCCCCCACCCCACTACTTCCTCTGATCTAATGGGTTGCTTCCTACCGACCCACCAGCTGAGTCACCTCCACAACCACCGTCTCGCACCCCGCAGCCTCAGTTTTGTGCTACCCTCTCTTCTCCGCTGAGCCTGGAGGGAGTGCTGTCTCCCCACGGTCCTTGGACCGCCGCTCCCATCCCTTGTCACCTCCTCCTGGCCCACCTCCTGCCAGCTGGACAGCCTCAACTCCCTCCCCCCACCCACCCCCCATCCCAGCCTCTCCTTCCTTCCACAAGCTCCCTCCGGCTTGGGGAAGCCTGGAGCTTCCCCCATTCAAAATGCCCCGTGGTCCCCCCGCCCTTGCACCGAAATGACACCCCAGCTCCCTGCGGTGGCCTACGCGGACCTGCGCGGTCTGGGCTCTGCCCACCTCCAGCTCCTGAGGCTGTTTCTTCACGCCCGAACCTAGTCACCTTCCCCAAACGCGCCACGACCTAGGGTACTTACAAACTCTGTACTTGGTTTCCCCCTCTGCCCGCAATACCTCCCCGTCTTCTTCCTCCTCCTGGCTAACGCTTATTCCAATGTGAAGACGCAGCTCAGAAGCCTCCTCCTCCAGGGAGCCCTCCCGGACCTTCAGGCTGGGTCAACCTCCTATCTGGGTTCCCGCAGCAACCTGAGGTCCCCTGGCCCAGCCCTGCCTGCTCTGGGTTGTCACTGTCTTGTGGCATGTGTGTCTCCCCCCACTGGACTATGAGCACTGTGAGAATAGGCTTCATGCCGTCATAATCATCTCTTTGTCCCCAGCAATGTCGTGAACAGGGCTGAGTCCAGAGGATCCCCCAGAAATAGATATTGGAGGGTGCCTGCGTGGCTCAGGCAGTTGAGCCTCTGACTTTGGCTCGGGTCATGATCTCACAGTTCATGGGTTTGAGGCCTGCGTCGGGCTCTGTGCTGACAGCTCGGAGCCTGGAGCCTGTTTCGGATTCTGTGTCTCCCTCTCTCTCTCTCTGCCCCTTCCCTGCTCCCTCCCTCTCTCAAAAATAAACATGAAAAGAATAATAATAATAAAGAAATAGATATTGAAAGAATGTGGCTTCAGAGAGAGACATCACTTCGCTTCCTGGTATATTTCCATTCCCAAAGCCTGGTTTGTTTCGATCTCCCTGTTCAACCACAATTCCTAGTGTATTTTCAGTTCCTACAGTTAGGCCTCCCTGAAGGAGGCCTGATGTTGTATAAGGGACAGAGAAGCCTTGAGCTCCAGCTCATTCCCTGTGGGACTTCAGGCCAGTCCCTCCTCTGCTGCTGGGCCTCAGTTTCCCCAATCTGTATCACAAAGGGCCGATGTTGGTCTCCCAAGACTGAACCCGTGAATCCAAGTGCCACGGTGTCTCTGGCCACAGGGGGGCAGTGTGGGCCCATCTGAGACCCAAGGAGGGCGAAACCCGCACAGGTGGGAGAGAGCTGGGATGCACCCCCGACCCTGACTGTCTCCGTGGCAACAGAGGCGCCCAGGCTGTCTGAGGAGGCCATGACGTTTAACCTGTTCCCACCCTCCAGCCATCTGACGCCAGGAGAAAGCCCAGCTGGGACTCTCCTCCCCTCAGCTCTCTGCCTCCACCCCTCCGGCTGCCTTTCTCTCTGTGTATCCCTCTCTCGCTCTTTCTCTGGCCCTCTGCAGTTTACTGACTTCATTCTCTACACCCCTCATGTTCTCTCCATGTCTCTGTCTCTCTCCGTGATTCTCTGCACCTCTCTCCTTGTGTGTGTCCATCTCTCCTGTTTGTATCTGTTCCTTATCTTTCCCTGTTTCTTTCTTTTTCTTTGTGTCCTTGTTCTCTTTCTCTTCTCTATCGTTCTCTGTCCTCTTCTTCTTGTCCCTCTTTCTCTCTTTCTATTCATTTCTCTCTTTTCCTCCCCAGCACTCTGTCTCCCCATCCCTCCCTCTCTCTCCTCTCTCCTCCCTCCCCACTTACCTGCGCTCACTGTAACTGCCTCTAAAAACTGTTCCCTCCATGAATGGGTCCCAATCACCAAGGCCAAGTTGGTTTTCTTGATGAGCTTATCCACCGTGTTCTGAGGATGAAAGGGAGGGGAAGAGACCATTGCCCGTGACCACCTCAGCGCATCCCTGAGGCTCCCTGAGGAACGCTGGGGTTGGGGCTCACAGCCCATGCTCAGGGGTCCTCAACCTCCCCACACCCCAGTTCACGGCAAGAAGGGAAAAGGTGGTGTTGCTGTCCATGGTGCTGGCGGAGGGATCGGCTCGGACCCTAGATCACCCTCCTACTTGATTCTTACCAGACTTTCCCCAAGACTCCAGGAAGCTGGGGTCCTCAGAAAGTCACCTTAAAATCATATGACTCCTCGATGATGACCTCCAGTCGGCGGTTTTCCCCAAGAACTGGTTTGCCCATCTCTGCTATCCTCCGAGCCTCCTCCTCCTCGGCTGTCAGCTTCCTGTCCCCATCCCCTGCAGCATGAAGGATGGGAGTTAGGCTCACTGGGCCTGTGATGCCCTCACTATCTGTTCCCACTGAGAAAGAAAACTCTGTCAGCTGTCCCTTAGGAAGCTTCCGCGGTGGCACGCCCCCAGCCTGCCCCAGTGTCCCCATATGACCACCATCTTCCTCAACCTAAGACCCAGCTGGTCCATGAAGTTCAGCTGGTAGGCTCTGGGCTTCAAATGGAGGGAGCTGTGTGACCCCGGGCAATGCCTTAGCCTCTCTGTGCCTCCGTGCTCATATCTGTGAAACAGGTACAACAACAGTAGCCACCTATGGGTGGTTGTGAGGGGTTAAAGGAGTTACTTCACGTGTGGTGCTTAGGGCTTAGTGCCCGGCACACAAAAATAGTCTAAAATGTTATTTCCTTTGTTAAAATCACCAACACCGTCATCATCATCACCACCCTCGTGGGAGGAGGCCTTGTCTCTATATCTAAGCTCTGAAAAACATCCTTGAGTGTGTTTGAGGTGGTGAGGAAAGAGGGGAGAGCCAATGTTGGTACAGATCTTGGACCCAGACCCACCTATAGCTGGCCCTCAGCTCACCTGTCTCCCCAAAGCATGTTGGTCCTCTGTTCCAAGCCCAGCACCAACTTAACCCTAACTCTTAGAGGAATGCCACCCCAACCAGGAACACTCTCAGAAAACTCTGCCAGCAATGACTTTTATTGTGGTTAAGCTTCTGGGATTTGGGGGCCTATTTGTTACAGCAGCTCCTATCACTTACCCTGACTAATGTGATCTTTAGTCTGACCCTAATCCTAACTCCAAATCCAGATTCTGATCTCAACTCCGAAACTACTCTGTCCCTTATGTTCAAGCAACTGCCCCCACCCCCACCCCAATCTCTGACCCTGGCCTCAATTCTAACCATAACCGCCCCCCCCCAACTCACCTCAAACCCCAGCTTAGGCTTTGACCTACATCTGACCCCAATTCTAATCTGACCCCACCACAAACCCAGATGGGATCCTGACCTCCCATTCCCCCAACGTGCACTACAAACAAAACATGATCTTGGCCTCCGAACCCCCAGCTGTAGCCCCAAACTCAATGGACCCCACCAACTCTGAGATCAACTCCAACCCTCACCAGCTCCGAGTCTGCCTTTATCTCACCTCCAACCTGCCTCAAACGTGACCTCAAAGGGTAGCTTGAGGCCATGACTCTCCTCCCGAGACCCCCCCCTGCAGTCAACCTGCACTCAAAGCCCGGCGGTGACTCCACTCACCTTGATTGAGCAGCAGAGCTGGGGAGAGACAGAGACAGAGAGAAGGTGAGATTGCTTCCCTGGGAAGCTCAGATCTACGAGCCTGAAGGAGCAGCCACTAATGGAGCCTCTGAGGGTCCCCCCCCCACACACACCCTGGACCCCTTCCCTCTCCCACAGCATCCCTGTCACCCCTCACCTGAAATCCCTCGCTTAAGCCACTGTGGCTGGCCCAGCTCGATGAAGAAATTATCCTTTTTCTCATATTCCTCGTCATCAACTATCTTTACCTGAAGAGTTTTCCTGAGCGGGGAGGAAAAGCACCCAGCATGAGGCCCCAGCCCGAATCGCCAGCTAACTCTCCACCCAGGCCCCGCAATTTCCCCCAGGCTCATTCCCTCAGTGCCTCTGGATCTCTGTTCAAACCTCTTTCTTAATGAAGCTCACTTCCCCCACCTTCTTTAATATTGAAGTCCCATCCCTGTCCCGACCTCAGCACGCCTGGCCCCCTTCCCCTGCTGTACGTGCTCTTTGTTCCATATCACCTTCTAACAAACCATCCAATATGTTTATTGTGTTTACGGTTTGCCATTTGTCTCTTCACATTAAAATGTAAGTTCTAAAAAAAAAAAAAAAAAAGTAAGTTCTGGGCGCCTGGGTGGCTCAGTCGGTTACGCGTCAGACTGACTTCAGCTCAGGTCATGATCTCGTGGTCCGTGAGTTCGAGCCCCGCATCAGGCTCTGTGCTGACAGCTCAGACTCTGGATTCTGCTTCAGATTCTGTGTCCCCCTCTCTCTCTGCCCTTCTCCTGCTCACGCTTTGTCTCTCTCTCTCAAAAATAAATAAATATTTTAAAAATGTAAAAAAAAAAAAAAAAAAAGTAAGTTCCACCAGGGCAGCGATCTTTGTTCATTTATGTACTTTGCTGCACGCCCCCCCCCCCCCCAATGCCTAGAGCGGTGCCTGTTCCACAAACATTTGTGAACTCTAATCCTTCAGTTCAGGAGGCCCTCTCCTTGCTGCCCTCTGTCCTGACCACATTCTGAGGATTAACTGAGCGCTGATTGATTTTCTCAGCATCCGCGCTGCTATGGTAACCAGGGGGTGCCGGGGGGGGGGGGAAGAGCCAGGAGTTGTCCGTGCCCTCCAGGCACACAGCCCACCCCCCCTCACTCACAAAGACCCACAATCCCAGAAAACCCACGGCCCTGCCACTAGCAGCCCTTTCAGCTGTAGGAACCTTGAGGCCCGGCCCCAGAACCCAGAAACACAAACAGCCAGCCCACACAGTCACCCAGCAGAAGCCAATCAACACCGCCCACACCCACACACCATCACACCCCGCAGCCATTCCCTATGCAGTGGCAAAATCACACAGACCAGATGCCTGTTAGCACAACACCCCCACCGCAGCCTCAGCGACTTCGCCAACCTGCAGAGCCCCACTGTGGTTCCGTGTAGACTCTTCCTTTCTTACATCTCGCCCATTATGGCTCTCGGGTGTCTGTTTATTTTTATCCCCTTCAGTCTCTCTCTCTCTGTCTCCATCTCTGACCCTGTCTGTCTCAGTCTCTTCCCAGCTCTCTGCCTTCCTTTATCTGTGTTCCCCTCTCCCTGTCTCAGCGTCTGCAGAATGGAACCGCCAAAGTCACCACAATTCAAGCAAAACGCTCCCGATCAGACAGTCACTCAATGGACCCATCTCAACACACAAACGCACAGGATACAGCGACACCCATGTAGAGACAGATGCACACAAGATGGCCATGTGGGGACATATGCCCACCTCCACCCTCACCCCCTTCTGGTCTCAGGATATTTTAATTTTCTGTGGGCAGAAAGAAATGGCCACCCCCAGCCTCAGAAGTGGACTGGGAGCTGTCCAAGGTTCTGGAACACCGTGGCGGGAAGCAGGGTCTCCTGAGACATTCTACTCACACACCCTGACATGTGCAGACAGCTGTCGACCCCGCGACACGCTGACAGGGTGATACGCACACACCTCCGACGCTCACTCTCTCGCAGACACGCCGGGATCCACTGACGCCCGGTGACTGACACCCATGCCAACTGGCATCCTGACGGGCGCGCCCTCATGGAACCCAGGGAGGAGAAACCCAACTGGCAGGGGACAGCAAGAGGGACTCGGGCTAGACTAAGGCAGGGCTTCCCGAGATCAAAGGAAGCAGCCGTTCTCCCCAGGCTGACCTTCTGTCACCCTCACGTGTGCCCTCCTTGCGTCCTGCAAACCCCACTCTCCAGCCCTTCCCAGCCTCTGAACTCGGACCCGTCTCCTTCGCAACCCTGTCTTTTGTCCCTCTCTCTGACCCAAACTCTCTGAAGCATCAAGAAGACCTCTCCTCCCCCGAGTTCCTCTCAGTAAGAAGGTCTCTGTCTCTTCCTTTCAGGCTTCCTGGATCATAGCCTCTCAATCCCTCTCCTCTCTCTCCACGTACTTCTGTGTCAATTTCCTTCCCCCTTTGTATCAACGTTCCTGTCTTTCCGTCTCTTTCTTTCTCTGCTTCTGTTGCTCTCTCTCTGTGTCTCCATCTCTCTCTAGGTCTTCTCTGTCTCTGAGCGCCTCTCTCTCTCTCTTTCTCTCTGCATTCTCTCCCCGCCACCCCATCTCTGGGCGTCTCTCCTCCACTTCCGGGTTGATCCTCCCTGGGGCCACCCCTCTGGCCCCGGGCTGCTTCCAAGCACCTCTAATTAGCGCCTGCCCGGGAAAGGAAGGATGTGTTTCCCTAAACGCTAATTAGCCTCCTGTTCTCTGTCTTCTGAAGCCACAGCTGGAAGACTGGGTGGGGGCAGGGGTAGGGGCGGGGGCAGAGGGTGTCCCAGCCTGGGGAAGCCGTGTGGGGGAGGAGAGGGCCTGTGGGGTCGCAGCAGCAAGAGGGAAGCCGGTTAGACTACAGGGAGGACCAGGATAAGCAGAAAGACAACTCTCTCCATTCCCCCTGCCTCTAGAATGTGACAAGTGGGGTCCGGGATGGTGCCCTCAGCCCTCAACCCGAGTTCTCAGCCCAACGCAGGCAGAGAGGCAGATGGAAAGGTACGGAGAGGCCGTCACTGAAATATAACCCGGGTCAGCGAGATACTGGGGACCGAGATCCGGAGATTAACAGAGCCCCAGAGAGGGCCTGCCAACAGCGAGAGACGCGGAGACACGAAGGGAGGGATGGAGAGGCGGGGGAGAGCAGCGAGAAGCTGAGCGGAGGCCAAGGCCCAGAGGCTGGGAGGGGGAGGGGGCAGGGAGCGCGGCGGGGGCTCTGCTCGGTGGGAGGAGCGTGGGCGGCAGAAGGAGGGAGACAGACGGGCGTGCGGGGGCGGAAGAGAGCAGGCAAAGCGGGGGGGAGGCGCCGTCTGCACGCCAGGCATGCGGCGGGGGATGTGAGGCTGCAGGCACACAGAGGGGACCCGGGCATCTGTGCAAGGGGGTGGCCGCGTGTCTGAGCGTGAGACCACCCCTGACTGTGCTCCAGCGCGCGTGTCTGTAGCTTTGTGATTCTGTGTGTGCCGGTGTGTGCGTTATTGTGTCTGTTAACCAGGGCACTTGCCCCGACCCCACCCGCCTTCCCCAAATCCCAGTCTTCCAGTTTCTTCAGGGTCTCTTCAGGCCCTGCCCCCACCTTCCCAGGCCCTACCATTCCTACTCGGTCTTTTTTTTCCCAAAGCCTCGCTCACATTTCCCTTAAGTCTCCAGCTATTTCCCCAGAGCCTTCCTCCTACCCACAAGCCCCACCCCTCCCCTAGGCCCGCCCCAAGACCCGCCCCTTCACCTTGGCCCCGCCCCGGCACTCCTGTCTCCTCCCTCCCCGCCTCTGTCCCGCCCCCTCCCTAGGCCTTGCCCCGCCTCCCACCAGCCCCCGCCCACTATATGGACACGCCCCACCCACTTCTCAAGGCCCGGCCCCAATTCCGTGGCCCCGCCCCGCCAGCGCCCCGCCCACTTCGTCCGCCGTGCCCGCGCCCTCGGCCCCGCCCCGTCTTCCCGCCGCGGTGCCCCAGGGCTGCCGGCCGACGCGCTCACATGGTCTCGTCGTCGCCGAACTCGAGCTCGCCGCACGCGTCCTCGTAGTGCACGCCGCCGCCGCGCGCCGTGCCGTCCACGGTGCGGTACGGAAGGCGCACGGTGCCCCGCGCGCCCGAGCTGCGCACGACGCGCACGTCCACGGTGCCCATGCACTCGCTCACGTGCAGCAGGCGGTCCTGGAAGGAGAAGATGCCCGCGTGGTCGTCGTCCAGGATGGTGACGGTGGCCAGCAGTGGCGCCACCAGCCGTCCCTTCGGCCGCCCGCCGCCGTCGGGCTCGAACATGCCCTGCGCGTCGCCCACGCGCAGGTTCAGCAGCCGCACGAAGAAGTGTTCGTCCTCCTCGAAGATGTCGTCGTCGATGATGCCGATGCGCAGCTCCTTCTGTGTCTCGCCCGGCTTGAACACCAGCGTGCCCTCGCTGCGGCGGGAGGGGAGGGGAGGGGACAAAACAGGGGTGAAGGTTGGTCAAAGGCTCTTTGGGAGGGAGGCGAGTCAGGGTGGGCTTCCTGGAGGAGAGAAAGGCGCCACCGAAAACTCACAAGTATGAGACTGGCCGGGTGTTAGACACATAGTCAGGGGTGCAGAAGGGGAACAAGATAAGGGTTGGTCCCTCCCACCATGGAATCCGTGAGGATTAGGAGCGCCAGCATTACATAGAGAACGATGAAAATGAAATCAGCGCCGGCTTCCTGTGGGAGTTTCCAGCGGGCAGGAGTGCTCCAGGCAGAGGGAACAGCACATGCAAAATCCCAGAGTGGAGAGAGCCTGGAGTGTTCCACAGCCACACTTCTCGGCCCTTAAGGCACCCCCCGAGCCCCCTGGGAGATCTTGCTAAAATGCAGATTTCTGGCTCAGCAGCTCTGAGTTTCCAGACTGCATGCCTAAGTCGCTCCCACAGGATGTGGATGCTCCCATGGGCTACAGGGACCACACTTGGGAGTGGCAGGGATCCAGGGTCCAGAGCTGCCATGTTCACACTTCTGATGAAAACCTTTGTGTGCTCCTGGATGCCCACGACAGCGAGTCCACTGTTTAACTGGGCTCATTCATTCAACAAGTACTCCCTGAGCACCTGCTCTGGGCCCTGTGCTGGGCAGTGCTGGGAACACAGCGGGGAAGAGGCCCTTCCTTCCCGGGGCTCGGAGGCCTGTGGGAGAGTCACATCACAGTGACCGTTGCACATGTAATAAGTTATTTCCAGTTCATTCGTTCAACAGGTATTTGTTAAGCACCCGCTGTGTGCCAGGCACTGTTCTTAGTGTTTCTTGGGGGAAACCACAGTGAAACCAGATCAGAGCAACATCCCTGCCCTGGTGGAACCTCTATTCTAGTACAGGAGGCAAATACACAGCAAACATTATATAAACTGGCAGGTGGTGATGGTGCAATGGAGAAAAATAGAGGAAAACAGACGAGAGGGTAGGGCGCGGGAAGGCGTTGTGTTAGGATGTCAGGGAAGGCGTTTCTGAATGGTGACATTTGAGTAGAGACTTGAGGGAGGTGAGGGTGGGAGCCGTGTGGAGGAGATCTGGGGAAAAGTATCCCTGGCAAAGGGAACAGCCAGTGCAAATGTCCTGAGGCAGGAGTTGCTTGGAGTATCTGAGGGATGTATCTGAGTATCTGAGAGGCGGCCAGTGTGGCTCCAGTGGAGGGAGTAAGGGGAAGAGGGAGATGAGATCACAAAGGGAACAACAGGGCAGATGTCACGGGGCTTTGGTGGGCTACGCTAAGGACTTTGGTGCTTATGCCGAGTGGGATGGGAAACATGGGAGGCCTCTGAGGAGGGGAAGGATGTGAGCTGGCTTAGATCTACAAGGGCATCGGTTGTGTCTCTGAAGCACATTCGAGATACCCTATAATGGGGCAGGGGAGGGAATGAGCGACCTCGGAGTAGTCCGAGTGAAACGTTGAGGGGACAGGACATGATTGGGCTCCTGGCAGGGCTGTAGGCATCGAAATGACTCTGGGCTGTAAATGCACCTTGACCACCTATAATTTCCCCTCTCGGTCCTCCCCACCACGCGCCACAGGCACCGGTGCTAGGGCTATGTGATCCAGAAGTGTCCTCTATCATTACTGTGGTCACTTTCGTGAGAAAGAGGCCCCGGGCTCTAATTCTCCAGAAGAAGTCGGCTCTGTGGGAGGCGCAGAGGGACCCCAAGGTTCTGGCAAAGAGGGAGAACCAGATGATAAGCCTGGAGTGGACAGAGAAGGGACTCCCTGTCGTGGCCGCCTTCAGCTCGGGAGACGCTGTCCATGGTGGCCAAGGCATCCAGCCCCGTGAGCTAACCTGCTCCAAGCCGGGTTCCGCTGCTGTGCCAGCTGTGGGATCTCGGGCAGTAAGGATGTGCAGCCCCTCTGAGACTCAGTTTCCCGATCTGTAAAGTGGAGCTAATAACCGTGCCTACCTCCTGGGGGTGTGATAAGGACTGAGCTATTATGCAAGGGAAGCACTCAACCAAAGTTAGCTAGTGATATGTGTATATGAAGATTAGAATCTTAGAGGGGCGCCTGGGCGGCTCCGTTGGTTAAGCGTCCGACTTCGGCTCGGGTCATGATCTTGGGGTTTGTGGGTCTGAGCCCTGCTGATGGTGCAGAGCCAGCGTGGGATCCCCTTTCTCTCCCTCTCTCTGTGTCCCTCTCGCTTCTCTCTGTCTCTCTGCCCCTATCCTGCTCCCGTGTGTGCTTTCTCTCTCTCTCTCTCTCTCTCTCTCTCTCTCTCTCTCAAAATAAACAAACTTTAAAAAGATCTTAGAATTCTAACGTTATGGGATGTCAGAAACATGAACTGAAGGGATAGTAGAAGGTGGGGATGTTAGGGCCATCTTCGCCAAATGGTTAAAGTGACATCAGAAGCAGTGGGGCAGGCGGGTGTCGTGGGCCTCCTGATATCATGCACTGAGGAGGACACAGCATCACTTACGTGAATTCCTGCCAAAAAGTGCGCCCCCTGAACTGAGTCATGAGGAAACATCGGACAAAGCCCAACTGTGGGCTGTTCTAACTGGCCTGTCTTCAAAAGTGTCAGGGTCATGAAAGGCAGAGAAAAGCCAAGGGATCGATATCCCGACTGAAGAACTCTAAAGAGACCCGACAGGGACGCCTGGGTAGCTCCATCAGTTAAGCGTGCGACTTCAGCTCAGGTCACGACCTTGCGATTCACGAGTTCGAGCCCCGCATCGGGCTCTGTGCTGATAGCTCGGAGCCCGGAGCCTGCTTCGGATTCTGTGTCTCCCTCTTTCTCTGCCCCTCCTCCGCTCACGCTCCGTCTGTCTGTCTCTCTCTCAAAAATAAATAAACATTAAAAAAAAATTTTTTTTTTTTTTAAAGAGACATGACAACCAAATGCAACGTTGGGTTCTGGATTGGACGGGCAAGGAGGGAGCGTGTGCAAATAAGGTCACAAAGGATGTTACAGGGACAGCAGGAAGATGCAAACAGGGACCGTAGATTGGGTAGTAATATGGATTCGGTGTTTACGTATCCTGAGCGGGACGACCGGACTGTGACTGTGGTGGTGGTGGTGGGGGGGGTGTCCTACATCTTAGCAGATGCACATGCAAGTATTCATGGGCGAATGGCCCTGCTGTCTGCAACTCATTCCCATATAGTGGCACAACTATTAATACTCTTACATATTAACTGGAAGGGGTGCGTGAATGAGCACAGGACGAAATCTGCACAACTGGCGAATCTGGGCGAGGGCTATAAGAGGGTTCCCGGAACCATTTTTGCAGCCCTTGTGTAGGTGTGAATTCTTTTTTTTTTTTTTCCAAAACAGAAGGTTGGGAAGAAAAAGGACACGGGGATTTTAGAAACCAGGCGTGATGGAAATATAGAAGATGGGCTTCCGTTTCAACACTGGATGCGCAAAACCTGAGAAGACGAAAGGCTTTGGACCATCGCATCCGAGACTGGTTGGGGGTACGGATTAGACTATCCAAATGTGGGGGCGCCTGGGGGGCTCAGGTGGTTGAGTGTCCGACTTCTGGTTTCGGCCCAGATCATGATCTCGTGGTTTGTGAGTCCGAGCCCCGCACCGGGCTCTGCATTGAGCATGGAGCCCGCTTGGGATTCTCTCTCCCTCTCTCTCTGCCCCTCCCCTGCTCATGCTCTCTCCCTCTGTCTCAATACAAATAAATAAACTTAAAAAATATATATCCAAATGTGAGAGTCTTGGAATCTGAGAACTTTAGATCCTTGGCATGTGAGGATTACGGGGGCTTCAATCTCAGAGTCTTGGGACAGCTGTGCCGTTTTGGTGCCCCGGAGATCATCTTTAATTTGAAGAAACTGGGGCGCCTGGCTGGCTCACTCAGTAGAGCATGGGACTCTTGATCTCGGGGTTGTGAGTTTGAGTCCCACATTGGGTTTGGAGATAAATAAGTAAACTTTTTAAAAGCTGGGAGAAACTGAGGCCCTTCGACCACCCTAATCTCTATGATACCTGTGGGCAAATCAGACAAAGGCATCCCTTCTTTAGGACACTTGATTTCCATGAATCAGGACATTAGCACAATAGACATACAAGTCTGCAATGTCCGCTCTGTGAACAGAGCTTTCTTAGATGGGGTGCTCTTATGCAGTGCACAACCTCAATAACTGTGCGTGACAGCCCTGATTGCCCACACTGAGGCAGGAACTTGCCTGACGAACAGGGTCCAGGGCTAATCTTGGAACCCAGGTGCCCTCCCTCCCGGTTCCGGACCTAAGCAGCCTTTGAATGGTGATGCCAGGTCTGTGAATGTCACCTGGGATGGGAGAGCAGGGGCCGAAGGAAGATGCCACCCTTTCCTCGCTCTTCGGTTCCACCACCGAGCAGCATTTACTGCTGCACTTCAAACATCTCAGGACTGAGGTCATTTGCAGATGAGAATGCGGGCTCTGATTACAGCAGGTGATACCCGCACTCGCTTCCTTCTGCAAAACCTTTGGCAGGGGGAGGGGGGGGCGGGCAGTGCAGACCAGGGGTGTGGGTACGAGTGCAAGAGCGAAGAGGCCGGGCTAAGGGCAGACACCTCAATCTGGCGAATGCCTTTTCTTCCCTCGAAGGAGGCTGGGAGGCGGGGGATGGTAGGGGGAGGTTGGAAGGAGCAGGTTGCGGGTGGCCCCAAAGGGATCCCGTGCTCCAGGATGACAGAAGGAGATCCTGAGCCCCACTCGGGAGAAGGCAGGGGGTGGGCGGAAGGGCAGGAGAAGTGAATGGGGACGGGCCTGATACGAGGGTCCTGGACTGCCCTAGGTGGGGGGAAGTGACCCACAAATACCCGAAGCGGTGGAAAGACGCGAAGGCGTGACAGCGGCACGCAGGGGAGACTGGGCTATCCGAGGTGGCGGAGGGAAAGATTGGCGAAACACAGCACTCAGCCCTAGGACGAGAAGCGCTAAAGGGAGGCGTGGCCGACTACGTGGCCGAGGGGACCCTGTCAACAGCGCGGCCACCAGCACTGCCTCCCAGTCTCCGCTCTGCTTTCCTCACAGCCCTCGCCACTGACATTGTACGTATTCGGTGTCTGCTTCCCAATGGTCTGTCTCTCCCGCGAGAGTGTCAGCTGCCTTTGGGCAGGGCCGGGACGTGTTGCATTCACGGCCGGTCCCCACTGCCCAGGTCCGTTCCTGGCGGGTGGGAGACCCGTGAGAAGTGTCGTCATTACCGTAGGAAACTATGAGACACCTACGCGTCGGGCAGCAGAATATACCGTAAAGCTATCATTCTATAACCCAAGGTCCGTGGGTTCGAGCCCCGCGTCGGGCTCTGCGCTGACAGCTCGGAGCCCGGCGCCTGCTTCCGAGTCTGTGTCTCCCTCTCTCTCCGCCCCTCCCCTGCTCACGCTCTGTCTCTCTCAAAAATAAACCAACGTTAAAAAATATAGGGGGCGCCTGGGTGGCTCAGTCGGTTAAGGGTCCGACTTCGGCCAGGTCACGATCTCGCGGTCCGTGAGTTCGAGCCCCGCGTCGGGCTCTGGGCTGATGGCTCAGAGCCTGGAGCCTGCTTCCAATTCTGTGTCTCCCTCTCTCTCTGCCCCTCCCCCGTTCATGCTCTGTCTCTGTCTCAAAAATAAATAAACATTAAAAAAATTAAAAAAAAAATATAGTCCCAGACACATAGTAGGTGTTCAGCAGGAAGTGCCGAACGGGACAAGATCACAGGTCTGCTCAAAAAGAGGGGCGAAGGCAGGGAGCCGGGCAGCGAGACTCAGGAGGGTGCAAAGGGTGCGTTTCTCCGCGGCAGAAACCAAGGGCCTGGGGCTCATTTGGGCACTGCCTCTCTCCTCTTATCTCATTTAGTTCTCCCACATGGCGCTTACCAGCCCCCTGACGTTTTTATGTATTTAATGGCTTATAACCTTATTGCAACTTAAGGGTAGGGACCTTAGCTGTCTTGTTCTCCATGGTGTATACCCCGCAGGCATATGGTAGGTGCTCAGTAAACCTTTTTACTTTAGTAATGGTGTGTGTGCGTGTGTGCGTGTGTGTGTGTGTGGAGGGGAACCTGTTCCAGCAGGTGACGGTACATGTCAGGGAGCTATAATAATTAACACAGGGTGATGTCAACCCCCAAAACCCACAGGTAGATAATAAACATGGGAAGGCAGCCTGTGGGCGGGGCGCGGCCACGCCATGTGGCTTGTCCAGCAGCGTGTGGCAAATGCCCACAAGAGTGTCCCGGACTCGGCCACCTGGCAGGGGGAGGGGGTGGGGAGGGCGAGAGACTCTCCATGTCGGCTCGGGCCATGATCTCGCGGTTCGTGGGTTCGAGCCCCCGCGTCGGGCTCTGTGCTGACAGCTCGGAGCCTGGAGCCCGCTTCAGATCCTGTGTCTCCCTCTCTCTCTGCCCCTCCCCCGCTCACACTCTCTCTCTCTCTCTCTCTCTCTCTCTCTCTCAAATAAAAAGCATTAAAAAAAAAAAAAGCAAGAGCAAGAGCGAACGGATGAGCGAGCGAATGAGCGAACGGTGCAGGCCTGCGCGCACAGCAAGGGAAGCGTGGGCGCTGGAGGTCGCCGGGAGACCGCTGGGCCCGCCCGCAAACAGCCGACCCACCTGTACTCGTAGTCGGAGCCGGCCTTGGCGGAGCCGTCCTCGGTGCGGTAGTCCACGTAGAAGGTGCTGTTGCCCTCCCCGCCCTGGCAGGTGACGGACAGCAGCACGGAGCCGCAGTTCTCCAGGCAGTGGTAGAGGCTGGGCTCGAAGAAGATGCGGCTGGCGCCGTCGTCCTCGTCCTCGCCGGGGCCGTCGGCCGGGGAGGCGCGGCGCGAGGCGTCCGCCGCGTGTCGCCGCAGCACGTTGCCGGCGCCCGTCATCAGCCGCGTGGCCTGGATGCGGTAGAAGGCGCGGCTCTTCTGCTGGTGCAGCAGCGCGTAGTAGTTGGCGATGCCCACCAGCTGCTCCAGGTCCTTGTCCGGGTGCTTCTGCTTCAGGTCCTTGAGGATCTGGATGACCTCGCGGCGGCTGGCGTCCAGCTCGCGGGCCTCGGCGGGGCCGGGGCCCAGGCCGCCCGGCTCGCCCGGCACCTCGGCGCCCACGAACGTGCCGTCCAGCTCGATGCTCTTGGGGGGGTCGCCCTCGGCGCCGATGATGATGCCGCTGCGCGGGTCGGTGCGGTAGCGCTTGTACACGTACTTGTAGAACAGCAGCCGCTTGTCGGCCATCCAGGCGAACACCACGCACACCGGGAAGAAGACGAGGGTCAGCAGCGCCTCCCACACCTGCGGGCGGCCGCGCGGGTCAGGACCGCCGCGCCGCCAGGGGGCGCGCTCGCCGCCCGCCGTCGGGCCGCCCCCGCGGCTCTCTCCGCCCGGCGCCGGCGGGGGAGGGCGGGGGGCGTGGTCGCCGGGCGCCCCCCCCCCCCCCCCCCCCCCCCCCCCCCCCCCCCCC
>NW_026059536.1:26519-48930 GCF_023721935.1 Panthera uncia
CTGTAATAGGAGCCAGACTTGTGCCTCTTTTGAGAGTCAGAGTCCCGCTCGCCAATGCAGCCTTTGCCGGACTCTCCTTCCTTAGAATCCGTTTGGCCCTTAGGGACGGGACTCTGACTCTCAAAAGAGGCACAAGTCTGGCTCCTATTACAGCCCCATAAGACAAGCTCCTCCTGTGTTTACATGCTGTATCTCCCCAGAGAGACAAGGCAACGCAGAGTTCAGATCCTGCTTCTAGAAGCGGCAAGTGTGGCTCAGCCTCTTGCCTGTAAAAATGGGAACGGCCCCAAGACTGGATGAGCTTATGTACCCCTAGCGCTTAGCACTGTCGGTTCCGGACACATGGACAAGAGCTCAAAATTAACATGACCACCATTCTACCTATGCAGGTCCAGGACTCCTCCGCCCACGGTCACCCTCCTCATTAAAGATCAGGAGGAAGAGGTGGAAGATTATTTACCATCAGCTGGCCCCCCGGAGGTATCTTTAACCTGGGCCCAGAAGGGAAACTATCTTTGAAGATCCAACCAATCCCCACACCCCTCCCCCTGGTCGCTGGGTTTCCTGATGGCTCAGAGAGAAGGCGGGAGCCTCACAAAGCCAGCAGGCAGGTTTGTGAAAGGCAGCTGAATTTTCTACGCAAGGTGTAGCGTTAACTCTGGCCTCGGAACTGGCCACTATGTGTAGGGCAGGGGAATGCTCCCGTAATCAGAAGACCATCTCAAACCTCGAAGATGTGCTTTCCTCCCTGCAGGTAAAGAAAAGGTGGATTCTAGGAGGCTCACCTCCTTTTTCCAGGGCACCCACTGCGGATGGGCCCACGGACCTGCCTACCCTGCGGGAGAAGTGAGACAGGTTCAGTGCACAAGGACACCCCCAAGAGGGGGGGGGGGCTCTCACCAATCTAGGGGTGTTTGTGGGTTGCCACCGTGACTGGAGAAGGGGGATACGGTCCCAGATGGCGACATCCAGCGACTCATGGGGTGGTCCCACACAATACAGAATTGTCCCACGTCCTGCCTCACCTTCCGAACCTCCTGCTGGAGGGGCGCCTGGGTGGCTTGGTCGGTTAAGCGGCTGACTCTGAATCTCGGCTCAGGTTATGGTGTCACGTTTTGTGAGTTCGAGCCCGGGCATCGGGCTCTGCACCGACAGCACAGAACCTTGCTTGGGATTCTCTCTCTCCCTCTCTCTCTCTCTCTGCCCCTCCCCCACCGGTGCGCATGAACTCGCTCTCTCTCTCAGGTGAAAAATCTTCTAATCGTCGGAGTCTAGAACTCAACTCTGTTTTATATATATATATTTATATATATATATATATATATATATATATATATACACAAAGTATTTTCCTGTATGGTTTAATATATGCTGAATACACTTATTTTTAATCTTGTAGCTACCCACTCCTGCTCAACTCCTTGCATGGCTTGTTTCCTGATCTTTTTCTTCCTCTTGAGCCCAAACTTGTTCAGTATAAGTAGGTGCCAGCAGCTGGCTCCCACATCACGACTTTTAAAGTGGCCGTGCCGAAGCGCTTACATGTGGAAACGCGCATTGTTCTACGAGAGATTCCTCTGGCCAACGGCACAGGCAAGTTTAGTGATGGGAGGGATAGCTTGCATTTACTCTGTGCTAGGCCTGCCGTCCCGAGTTCTTCCACGTGTGTAGTTTATTCGATCCCCACACAGCCCTCTGACGTCAGTACTGTGGTGACACCCAGGTGACCGGTGGGGAAACTGAGGCACAAAGCAGGTGAGGAACTTGCCCAAGGGCCAGCTGGGAAGCAGCAGAAGCGGGGTTTGACTCGAGCGTGTCTGCCTCCGGGCTCCACGCACCAAACTGCGAGACTCTCGAAGACCTCTCTCTTATTACGTAAGTATTTCACATCAGCAAAGGGATATTCCTATCCCTCCTCCGGCTCATGGTGTCTAAAATCCTTGTCCTAGTTCTGCTCTAGATCCTCATCAGAGACCACTTTGAAAGCCCGAGTCAGGACGCCGTCCTCTTTAACCGTGCTTGAGGACTGTGTGATGCCCCCTTCTGTACTTTTCACCCTGGCAGCCAGGAAACTCACCGTCACAGTCGTGAGTCGACGGCAGCCAACTGTCTCTCTCCCTCTCTCATCCCTGTCTTCTGGTGCTACTATCTCTCCCTCAGCTCTCTGCGGTTGCTGGTCCCTCAGTTCTGTTTCTATAACACCTGCAAGGAATTTTTATGCTTCTAACACTCAGCTCCTTCCTGGACACGCAACTATAATTGGCAAAACCTGACAGATCTGGGTGACTAGATTGTGCACATGTGTGAAGGAATTCTGGGTAGCCTCACATAAATTATGCATGTGTGTGAACGAACTGGGCCAGACCCATAAATAAATTATGCAGATGTAGGTGGCAGTCTTGGGGTTGTGGGAAATGACTTAGGCAAACGTCTTCCAGGGAGACTTAGCGGAGCGCGGTTAAGACGCTGGACAGACGAGAGGCGAATGGTTATGTGAATGGGGGGAGGGGTGTGAGTTATGGAGCGGTGGGGCCAGCTTGTGTCTCACTGTCGGAACGAATCGTGCAAAGTGGTCTTTGCAGCGGACTGGGTTCATACCTGCGTTGGACCGGAGTGAGTGGAAATTTCAGCGATGCGGCATAAATTATCCTAACATCAGAGATCGGTTATGAATGATGAGTGAATTTTGCGAGCCACGACTCCATAGCTGGCAAATACCTAGCTAGGCTGTGACCTGTGGTAGCCATTGCACAGGTCACAAGGACTCTGTCAACACGTATGGCACTGTTAGAAGAGCTCAAGCCATTCCTTCTGGACGGGTATATTGCAAAATGCCGCCCCCTCTGGGCAGATGAGCCCTTTCCAGGTGCTGCGGGAGCCCTCCAGACATGGCGGGGGCGCACTCGATGGACTCAGGCCCCAAACTGCCTTCCCTGGCCCACCGCCCTTGTGCAGTGCGTGACCTGCACGACCATACCTGGTGGCCCTCCCCGATGTGAGCATGCATTTCTGCGAACGCATGAACCAAGTCTCCGGGCCCAGGGAGCCACCCCTCTGGATTCTGCCGACGTACGTGCCCCGAGCAGGTGCCGATGGGTCCTTGCTCACCTGGACCACGCCGGGGGAAAAGACGGCAAGGATAAGATAAAGCCAGACGTAGGCGAAGATACTCCAAGAGGCAGTGACGAAGAAGACTCTCAAGTGCTTGATCTTGCGGCTCTCGCCGGCTGGGATGACGTAGATGCACACGGCAATGACCACAAACATGTTGAAGGCGGCGCTGCCCACGATGGTGCCTGGGCCCAGCTCGCCCGCCTGGAAGTTGTGGCCACAGACCTCGATGACCGACAGCAGGATCTCGGGGGCTGAGGAGCCCAGGGCCATGAGCGTGAGGTTGGACACGGTCTCGTTCCAGATGCGGACGGTGCCCACGCTGGTCTCGCCGTTGGCCTTGGTGATGGTGATCTCCTTCTCCTTGGACGTGATGACCTCGATGGATGCCATGAAGCGGTCGGCGATGATGGACACGCCCAGGAACATGTAAACCATGGCCACGAAGTAGACCACGGCCCGCGCCGCTTTGTCACCCAGCGACGGGTCATCAGGCTCCCAAACGGGCAGCAGCACCCCCGGCTGGCAACGGTTGGAGCCCTGGCAGCCCCCTGTGCTGGCATCGCTGTCATTGGCCGGGGGAGGTGGCAGGGAGGGGGTGGGGGTGGCCGCCCCCGAGCACGGGGCCGTCCCCAGGAGGAGTGCAAACCCCACTAAGGCCAGGGGAGCCATGGAGGGTGTCGGGTCCTGTGGGGGAGGAGGAAGAAGTGTGGGGGAGGGGCACACACCCTGCCCATTCACACGGGACCCCCCCCCCCAGGCTTGCTGGGGGCCGGGAGGGGGAGGGTGGGGACAGAGGGAGCCACAGAGGGACAGGGACGCAACGAGACAGAGAGCGCCAGACAGAGACCGGGAGAGGAGGATAAAGACAGACGGGCGTCACAGGCTGCTGGCGGAGTGGACGTTGCTCTCGCCACTTCGGGGACTTGCGGCTGGACGTCCTGCACCCTATTGGCCGGCAGTTTCCACCCCCAGGTACCTGGGCACCCAGGAGCCCTAGGACGCGTGTCTGCCAGAAAGCCACACACACGACAATGTCCGCGGCTGCCGCTTTGTTTCTAACAGCGTCCCTCCGGAACCCGCCCGGATGGGATGCCTGTCAGCAGCAGACGGAGAAGTACAGCTCGGGGGTTGGGGGGGGCGGGCAGCGAAACGTTATGTGGCCCTGAAAAGAGAACGGGCTGCGGACCCGCCCGGCCACACAGACGAATCCCACAGACGGACGATGGATGGATGAAGCCAGGCCCCAAGTGACATAGACCGGATGATTTAGAGGGTGAGGCCAGGGGCTGGAGGCCCTAAGTTCATGAGCTAAGTCTGGTGGCCTCAGAGGGCTCCTGTGCAGGGCCTGGGCTTTGGCGGGTGCTGGGATGTCCGTCTGCCTGTCTGTCTGTCTGTGTGTCTGTCTGAGGTGGGGCTGCAGAGAGACCGCTGGAGGGTCTCTGGCTCACATCTTTCCCTGCGATGCTGGCAGATGTCTCTCCCAACTGAGTCTCAGAATACTGTGACCCTCGCCCTGGACAAGGTGTCGTGTGGTCTGGCCTCCTCATTCCCTCTCTGGCTTCATCTCTCTCCCTGTCCCCCTTACTCGTTGGCCCCGGCCACCTCCGGGTTCCTCACATGCTAGACAAGTTCTTGCCTCAGGGCCTTTGCACCTGCTGTTTCCCCCTTCCTGAGACCCTGTTCCCTACAATATTCACCCTCTCTTCTCCAATTCTCTGCTCAGACATCACCCTCCCTGAGCTCTCTATTCAAAATGACACCACCCCACTTTGGCGAGGCCCTAGCGGTCTCATAGATGAGAGGGTCAAGGCTCAGAGAGGTTAAAAACTCATTCAAAGCTCCCAGCACCAACGCTGGCTTCATTTCTCTCTCTGGGAGTCGCCCCAACTCCCAGCTCCTGGGCCCCACTCTTACGTTGCCATGGTAACCCAGTAGCCTGTTTTGAAAAAAGGTGGGGGGGGGGGACTGAGACTAGAAGGAGAGGTCTGACCCCTGCCTTGGCCACCAACCTCAGTTCTCCCAGTAACTTCCATTTCTGTCTGGAAGTTCTTCTCCGAGTCTAGCCCACAGCCTGCCCCCAAAACACGCCCACGTACTCAAGGGCTGGGAGCCCGCTCCTCTGGGGGAGGGAGGCAGAATGTTGGCAGAACATCCCTGAGGAGTGTGTGTGTGTGTGTGTGTGGGTGGGGAGAGGGGGATTCTTAAAGGGCCACCGCACAATTAGCCCCCTCAGCAAGGCCCCTAATGATACATCTAATTAGCAGCCCCCTAATTAGCAACAACTTAGGCATAATTACAAACCCACCAGGATCCAAAGCAAAGACTCACACTCTCTTCTCCCTCCCTTCTCCCAGGCTTCCAGGAGAAACGAGGGCCACCTGGGAGTCAGGAATTCATCTCAAGCATCCAACTCCCTCTCTCATGGGAGGGCCAAGGCCTGGAAAGTGCCCCCTCACATCTAACCACCTGTCCCTCCTGCTGCGGTCTTCAAGGGAGGCCAGAGTCAGCCAACGGGGGGTGGGGGTGGGGGTTCTCATGCCTGCCCTCCTTCCCAGGGGATGGGCAAAGCATCCTGGCTCAATCCCCTTTCCTGCAAAACCTGAGGCCTTAGGGGAGTGGGGCGGGGGGGGGGCGGTCAGGAAGAGAAAGCACGAGATAAATATTTGTGAAATGAATGACCAAGACGTCTGAGCCCTGTCGCTGTGGACAGCTGGACTTTCTCTGCTAAAGGCGCCTGTCTCTGCCTCTCTTCGTCCACCAGCAGCCCTGAAACCTAATCTGGGTTTAGAATCCGGGGGCAAAAGGATCAGGTTGAGGCCAGGGTAGGAGTCCGGAGGGCAGATGGTAGTATCTCCCGATGTCCCCCCACCCTCGTGGGCAGGTGTCCAGCTGGGCCAGTGGCGAGCGCCCCGGTTCTGCCTCACATGCCTCTCAGGGTCTCAGACACCTCCTGTCTAGGGCGGGATTGCAAGCGTAAGGGAAGGGGGTCCAGTCTGGCCTTGCCGGGTGGGACCCCCTCCCTCCCTCCCTCCCTCCCTCCCTCACGTTGGCGAGTGAGGTCGTGGTTCCTGGTTGTGCTTGGTGGGGCCAGGGCTTGCCCGCCGCGCTCCTCGGAGAGACTTCAGAGGTGGGGACCCGAGCTTCTAAACACACCCACTTCCTGCTCCTGGGTGAACCGTGTCCCAGCCTGGGGGTCACACATAGTCTCAGTGCTCAGGGCTACCACGCACGGATGGGTAAACCGAGGTCCGGAGGGAGAAGAGAGCTTGGCCAGGTCGCGCGGCTTCCACTCCAGGGCAGGGGAGGACGGAAAGTCAAGGCATGGGACTCCGAAAGAGGTGCTCCTTTGAACCCATCGGGCCCCACGTGGGTACTCGAGGACCTCACCCCGTCACAGCGGGGGCTGCTGCGGCTGGGCTCACACCTCTCCCCTGTCACTCACTCTCGCCCACCTTTCTGGGTCCCCTTCCCCCCCCAGGAAAGAGGAGGATGTATTGGCCAGGGACTTCCAGACTCAGAGGGGCCCTCCGGGAGCCCCCGGGGGATGGGGATCCACCCCCACGAGGGATGGGTCTGAGGCTGGTCTGCCCTGAGAGCGATGGACGTAAGGCTGCAGAAAGGACCGGCCTGATCCGCCCCCTGGACGTAGTGCTGTGCCTGGCGGAGGAAGAGCGCTCAGCAACTGTCAAAAGGATGGATGAGGCAAGCGATGAACCGGACAACCGGCAGACAAGGTACAGAAGTCAGACTGCAGGAAGGACCGTCCAGTCTACCAGAAGAGGGAGGAGAGGAGCTCTGTCCTCAGGGGAGGGATGGGCACAAGCCTGCCGAGAGGATGGGCGGGAGCTGGGCAGAAGGGAGAGGAGTTTGGGGGACTCCTTGGCTTCTAGGGGAGCCCACTCTGCAGGGGGTGGGGATCTTCTTCCTCCAGGTCTCCCCCTTGCCAGGGGCGGGGACAGAGGTGTGTAGGAGGAGAGTTAACCCGCTACCAGGGAAGAGAGAGAGACAGAGAAACAGAGACCGCATACCTACAGACAGAGATGGAGAGGAGAGGGGCAGGGGAGAGAGAGAGAGAATGAGAGAGAGTGTATGTGTGTGTGTGTGTGTGTGTGTGTGAGAGAGAGAGAGAGAGACCCGCAGAGACAGGAGAGTCGGAGACACCAGGGAGCAGAGACAGGAGGGAGAGAGACACAGACACAGATGGCGAAAGAGGAAGGCAGAGAGAAAGAAACCAAGGACTTAGAGACAGAGCCCCCGAAAGACACAGAACAGACCCAGGCACAGAGGGACACAGAGGGACAGAGGCGGGAGCGAGGGACTGACAGAGACACAGGGGAAGGGACTCAGAGAGGCAGCCAGACTCTGCAGGACAGGACCCCCGAGAGATGTGGAGAGACAGACGAGACCCAGACGCAGGAAGGCGGGGGCGGAGGGAGAGAACACGAAGGGGGGCTGCCCCAGACGGGCTGGGGTGTTCTCGCTCCCTCAGTACCCAGGAGGCACCCCCTCCCCAGCCGGCCAGGCTTCCTGGGACCCAGGAGGGGCTGAGGATGTTGGCTGCTGGCGGTGCCTCCACCCCACAGAGGGGACCCGGTATCCCCGCCCGGAATATGCAGCCCCCCACCCCCCATAAATGAGCTCAGGGAAGAGCGGCTCCTGGCTCCTCACATGTCCCCCTCCACCCGCCTGGGGCAATACCGTCCTTCCTCCACGCTCCCCCCCTCCCAGAACTGGGGGTCTCTTACCTGCAGCTACAGCCTGGACTGGGTCCCCCTAGCACTGGGCTGGCGGTGGTGGGCGCCTCCGCCCGACAGAGAGGGAAAGAGAGAGAGACAGACAGACAGAGAGAGAGAGAGAGAAGCTGGAGACTGAGAGGGAGAGCCGGGGAGGAGGGGAGGGAGAGGGGATAGAAGGAGGAGAGGAAGAGGGGGGAGGGACACGGGGGAGGGGGAGTCAGGAGAGAGGGAGGAGGAGGGACGGGGGAGAGTGCTGGGAGGGAGGAGGAGCCGGAGAGGGAGGGGAGGAGGAGGAGGCGGGGAGAAGGGAGGCAGGCGACAGGCGGGGGAGGCTTGGGGAGAGGAGGTTGGGGGCAGCCCAAGCCTCCCACCCACCCTGCAGGTTCAGCACTACAGGCAGGGGACAGCGGCAGACGCCTGCGTGCGTGTGTGTGTGTGTGTGTGTGTGTGTGTGTGTGTGTGTGTGCGCGCGCGGTAGGTGGGGTGCCGAGGGTCATTCACAAGCATCCTTGCCCTCCCCAACACACACTGATCCCTACAAGGGCCGAAGAGGCAAAAAAACAGCTACAAATAGTTACAGGCTCACAGAACCGGGGAGGGGGGGGGGAGGGCAAGAATGTTTAGCCAGAGTTAGATCCAAAATCACATGCCGCGCCTGCTGACCTATAACCTCGCAAAGCAAGCCGGCAACAACCACAAAGGCACACCCATCAATAATAGTAACAGCAGCTGCCATTCAAAGTGCCCCTTCCACGTGCCGCGCGGTGTTGCAAATTTTCTCGTTAAGTGATTGCCCTGCCTTGACACCGCTAGTCCTCCTAACGGCCCTGCGAAGTCGCTGCGGCCGGCCTCGGTTTGCAGATGGGGAAACTGAGGCACAGAGCGGCCAAGCATGGCTCCAGGCTCCAACACCCTTAAGCCACCACACCGCGCGCTGCCCCGCACTGAGGAGCAAGTAAGAAGTCAGAAAGGAAACCGCAAAGGACCAGGCGAGCGTCCCAGGCTCCTGCAGGCACAAAATCGCGAGTGCTGAAGTGGGCACACAGGGGCGCACACGCCTCACAGACCCCTGCCATCACGAACTACGCTCACTTCAATTCCATACCGCGGTCCACTCCTGCCTAGGACGGGAGGGGATGGCAGCTCTCCGCCTCGGCAGGCGGGCAGCAGGAGGGAGGAGACCTCGCTCCTGCCAACGATCGGTGCCCACCGCCAGTCCAGGCTGGACACCGCTTGGGCAGGCTGCCAGGGGACGAGGGAGCCAACGCAGCTCCCGGCCGTTTCCCACGCTTGGGCCTGGGTTCTGGGAGACGGCGAGAGCGGCCAAGAGCCGGTGGGGCTCCTGCCTCCTAAAAACCCACCCGGTGGCTTGGGTCTTCACGGCCGGCGTGGGTGGTCAGACTGTTGGGTGGGCTTCCGTGGTAGGAGGTGGTACGGATGGCCGGGACTGTGGTGCCTGCCCCTGGGGCCCCAGGAAGCGGGAGTCCCACCCAAACCCTGCCACGGGGAGGAAAGGGCCCACCCTCCCCACCAGCCCGGATCCCCCTCAGGAATCATTCCCCAACTGTCCTGCCCCAGAGTCTATTCCTGGCCTGCGGTGGGGGAGGGCAAGAGCTCTTCCGGTCCGGCCCTCTGCTGGTCCCCGAGATCCAGGTCCCTGATTCCCCCACCTTGCTGTAGAAGGGGACACAGGAGAGGCAATTCATACAGCCGGCAGAGCGGTGGCCAGGGAAGTCAGCACCCCTCCGCCTCAAACTCCCTGGTCCCTGGATCTCCGGGGCTTTTCAATCATGTCTAACCTTTGTCCTTTCCAACATGGCAAGCCCCAGGTCTTTGCCTCCTGGGTCTCATCTCAGGGGATCTAAACTCACTTGCTTTCTGCTGGGGAGGTCTAACCACAGTAATCTGTGAGGGTCCAACCTCAGCATTATTCATCCGGGGGCGGGGGGCGTCTAGCCTCAAACCCTCTGCTGCAATTTGACCATAGCTTCCCCACAATAGTCCTTCCCCCCATATCCTTTCCTCTGAGGCTGAAGCTCTGTATTTTCCCACCGGGGTCTAACCTGACCCAGAGCTCTCCCCTGGGGTCCAACCTCAGTCCTTTCTGTTGGATTCTACAGTCTTTTCCACATTGGTTTCACTCCAGCCTTTATGACAGGGCCTCGTTTCTAACCTCCTACTCCGTTCTCTGAGGTCTACAGCGTGATCTCACTTCGGTCCCACTTCTGGGTCTAACCTTGGCCTTTTCTCTCCCCATATTCCCCTCCCTCCATTCCTCCAGCACCCAACGCGGAGCCTGGCACACAGCAGGCACTCACCAACCGCTTGCCAGAACAAAAGAAAGAGAATGAAGGCAACTCAAAAGTCTGGTGCTTCCGGACATATAAATAATCATTGGCTGACCAACTCTCATTGCGGGAAGAAGAGGGGCAGGAGTTGGGGGGGGGGGGGTCATCCCGTTTCCAAATGGGGACACTGAGGCACAGAGAAGGAGTGTGTCAGCCGGGCTCACAGGGCACCACGGGGCACAGCCAGAGCAGGAACCCACAGCTCTACCACTGGGGGATGTGGGGAGACCATCCTCTCTTTCAGGATGCTTCCCCATCACAAATGGCTGGAGGTGACGGCCCCAGTGAACTACACCAGCGTCTGGGGCGGGCAGTGGGTAGGAGCTCAGGAGCCTGGGGTCTCAGCAGGCTCTGGACCCACCCCGTCCCCAGGCCTCTGTGACTGACGTCGTCTCCTCTGCTGCACTTGATGCCGAAGCCGGGTCAGGACCAGCTCCGAGGCCTGGACCAGGCTGTGCTGTGGGGGACAAGAGGAGGGCAGGGCTGAGACCGGGCAGCCAGGGTGCAGGTTAGATCACTCGGGATGGTCTGGAGGGGACAATCCCACAGGCCCGGAGCTCAGCTGTGGCGGGAGGCCGGAGTGCAGACCAGCCGGTGGGGTGGGGGGGGACAGGTCCCTGTGAAGGGGTAAAGGTCAGACCCAGGGGGACGGCCTTCAGTGAATTCCCAGTGGGAAGAACAAAGACGGTACCCAATCGTACGGGTCTGAGGTTAGGACTCGGAAAGGACAGGGGAGGACCAAAACATGGGAGACAGACCGCACTGTGTGGGAGGTGAGGCTGAGGTTAGACCACAGTGGGGGAGACTGAGGCGAGACCCTGCCAACAAAGAGTAGGCCAACGGGACAGAGTGCGACCCTGGCTGGAGCGTCTGAGGCTAGACCCTGGCAGAAAGGGCAGAAGAGATTACAGTGAGATGGCCTGAATGAGGGATGAGGCCTTGGTGAAGGGATGGTCAGACCACAGTGAAGGAAGTCCTTTCTCCCACAGTCGGACCACAGCCTCTTCCACTGGGATCAAACCTACGCCCTTTCCATTAGGGTCTAACCTGCGACCTCTCCGCCGGGGTCCAACGGTTCCCCTTTCTTCTGAGGTCAAACCTAGACCATTCCATTGAGGCACAGACGGTAGGAAAAGACCCAAGCAAAGACTGTAGGGGAGCTGGTATGGTTAGCTTCCGGGAGAAAGAACCCAGGCTAGACCATACAGAGACAGTCTTGGAGGCAGACCGGAGATACGGCCAAGGCAAACACCACACTGGGAGCCAAAGGCGGACCGCAGCCTGAGAGTTGGGGGGGGGGGGGGGGAACAGGGAAAAGGCGGGGGGGGAGACTGCATTAGTTGGAGGTGAAACGGAATGGGGGGGTTCCGGGTTGGACCTCGGACCATTGAACGGTTGGCGACTAGACCCCAACAGGGGTTACGGCAGTTAGGCCGCCATGGCGGGGGTCAAAGTACAGCCCAAGGCCGGACAACAGACCAAAGCTCAAGGGCCTGACCACAACAGAAAGTTCCAAGGTTAGGCCAAAGTGGAAAGGTCCAAGGTTAGATGTTGGTAGAAAGCCGGAGGCTGGCTGCGGGAGGCCCGGAGGGGAGGCTACGGGACGAGGGTAGGAAACGTCCTTCGGGAGTCAGAACGCGACAGCAAGGGGGAGGTCAGACCACAGCCGGAGTGCAGCCGGCTGCACACAGAGGAGAGGGCGAGGCAGTGAGGAGAGCGGGCCCTGCGGGAGGGCAGAGGTTAGATCACTGGGCGGGGGGTGGGGGCAGATCTGGGTGAGGCCACAGCGAAGGGACAGAGTCAGACAAAGCACGAGGAACCGAGGGCTGAAGTCAGGAGGCTGAGGGCGGGCTGGGGCTGACAGATGCCATGTCGGAACCCCCTTTGCCATGATGGTGCCCCCCTCCTCCCCAACCAGCGGCCTCTGCTCCTGGACTGTCCTTGGCCAGCGAGAACCTCCTCCCAGAAACAGGTCACTCCCTCTTCCAAGAGGGGGCCTGCAGCCAACGATCCCTTTGTGCGAACGATGGGCTCAGGCTGCAGGGCTCCCGTGGGGTCTGGCCTTTGAGGCCACCTCCTCGCGTGGCTACTCCCCGTGGCCTCTGACGTGTTTCCCGCGGGAGCGCGCCCTCGAGAAGGCGGCTGAGCAAACACCCCCACCCCAGGCGCCGCTGCAAGGGGGGACCCCCCCGAACCTGAGGAGCCCAGCTACCTGCAGGATGTGCACGCCCTTCAGGGAGACCACGGCGAGCTCCCGCAGCCCGTCCCCGGTCAGGTCCACGTGTGCCAGCGCCAGCAGTGGGCTGGAGAAGTCTCGCTGCCACAGCAAGCGGAATCCCCACTCGGCCTCGGGGAGCCCGGACTCCGGGCCGCAGTACTTGTAACAGAGGAGCTCCTGTGCAGGGGGGCGAGGGGTTAGGACCGCGCGGGGAGGCGGGGCGGTGGGCGGGGGCAGGGGGCGGGGCGGGGGCAGCCCCACCCCTCCGGTCCCACCTGTCCGTAGGTGGCCACCAGGACTTCGGGCCGCCCGTCCAGATCTACATCGGTGACCAGGCCACAGAGGACGCTGTCAAACTGGTCACTGCCGGGCAGGAGAAGCTGGTCCTCAAGGCCCCGGCTCAGCAGGTCCCTGAGGGTCACGGAGGTGGTGGGGGGACCGCGGTCGCACCACGGCGCCCGCCGCCCTTGGCCCACGCCGCTCCCCTGCTCAGGTCTGGACACACCACTCCTCCTCGGCACCCTCGTCTCTGACCCGGACGTCTTCACGTCCGTTAGACTGCTCACGCAGACTGTCAACCGATATGGACGCCCATCTGTCCCCTGGAGGCGGGGCCATCTCCCTCCCGAACGGAAACCCACTTTATCCCTTCTGGTGACACCCTGGCCTCCGGTCCGGACACCCACATCGCCTCCCTGGAGCCTGGGAGCTGGGTTCCAGCTCGGACATCAGGTGAGCCACCGCTGGCTAGCAGTGCGTCGGCGGCTCAAAATCCGCCAGAGCGGGAGTAAGTTACACCCCAGAAGCTGACAAACGCTACAAGTCAGGGCTTCCTCACCCAACGAGCCTGCGGTTAAATGTCTGCCAACACGCTCGTCCAGGGGGAGCAGACATCTGTGTTCCTGTCCCAAGGCTTCGATGGATCCGCTACGAGTTTTAGACCCAAACACTCGCACTCCCCCTCCCTGGGGCACGATCACCTTTACCTGCCCAGCCCTGGACAACCTCACCCGAGGGGGCTTCCTCCTGAGAATGACCGGGTGCGGGAGCAGGAGGTCAGGCCGCCCCTGTGAGTCCGCCGTGCGGGCCGCTCACCGATACACCACGGCTGGTTCCAACATGCTGGCCACGAGCACGCTGTACTCTTCCCGCTGAGGCCGGTCCTGGGTCTCTGGAGACGGGGACACGCGTGGGGCGGGGCCTGAGGGGACAGGCTCCAGGCTCCTCCTCCCCATCCCTCCTCCCCTGCCCCACCGCTCTGAAAGAGGAGGGAGACCCTACCTTCGCCGTGCTATGAAGGGAAGCTTCGCGGTTAGACAAGATGATGGGAGGAACAGGTGTGAGACCAGAGAGGGAGGGAGACGAGTAAGGAACGACCCGAGGGGCGGAAGGCAGCCGGCAGGGGCCAGGCGAACGGAGCCGTCAGAGAAGGGCGGGCCACAAGCAAGAGGAACAGGCAGGAGAGGGGAGCCTGGGTTGGAGGGGGGGGGGGCAGCGCTGAGTCCCCAGGAAAAGCTTGGGGGCAGACAGCAGCAAGAGACAGAGTGAGGAGGCCAGAGAGGGGGATCAGAGGAAGTCACAATGTGAGGGCTGACGGTTAGATGAAAGGAAAAGCAGAAGGTCAACCCCAGGGTAAAGGACGAAGATCAGAATCCAGGGGCAAGTGGCTGAAATGAATGTGAGGGCACAGAGGGGAGGGAGGGAGCATGGGAGGGACGGGCAGGGGCTGGACGCTCCGGGAGAGGGGTGTGAATCTGGGAGTGGGGAGCTGAGTCTGCAGGGTCGCCCCCCACCCCAGAGCTCACCCTCGGGGGCTGAGAGGCTGAACACGATCACTCGGGAGATGGGGCCGTCCTGCAGGATCGCCCATGTCTGCAGAACCTCTGTGTGGGGGGTGAGGAGTCAGGGCCCTGCCCCGCCCACCCACCCCGCCCCCTGCCCGGCCCCCATCCCGCCCATCACCTTGACTTCGCTGGTCCACGTGGGCAACTCGGACATAACCGCTCTGACAACCCAGAGCGGAGAGTCGCCGGGATGTGCCGGGCAGATTGTGGACATCAAGCCAGAGGACACTGGTGGGTGGGCAGGTGGACGGAGGGGCCGGAGGGCGTCATCAGATACCGGCCCCACATTCTGCCTCCCCACGAGCCTCCGCCCCCTTCCTGTCGCCCTGGGACCCCGCTGGGCCTGATTTCTCTCTGGGATCACCACTCGCCATCGACTTCATGTGTATGGCCGGAGTTTTCTGAACTCACCTCCCCTGCCCAGTTTCTCTGAGGTCATCTCTGTCTCTACCGTCCCTGAGGGCTTTGCCACCACTTGATTTCTCAGACGCCGCCCTCCCGGGGCCCCGCTGGCCTCTTTCGGGGGCTCTCTTACCTACTGGTCAGATTCGTGAGCTCTGGGAAGAGGTTTTCCACGGGATGCTCTTCAAACTGATGCAGCCCCTCGTTCTGGGGGAACCAAGACCGACCCCCCTGACTTGAAACGTGTTGGTGGCCAGTCTCACGCACAGATCCCGGCACCAGCCCATGGCAGCCCGAGAGAGCAGGGCTCTGCCCGCCACACCTCCCTCTGCCTCACCTCCTTGTAGAGATGGATGGCCGGGTCATTCCCACTCAGGAGAAACACTGTGTCCAGCTGGTTCCCGACCTGGACCCTGAAAGCAAAGAAGTCTAGAATCCCTGTGAGGTAGAGTCCACGTACAGAATTTTCCAACCCGAGAATCATAGAAACGTTCTGTTTCTAGAGCCCTTCCTTGCCAGCTGGAGTCCTCATTCTGGATGTGGGTTCAGGAATGGAACGTGGAGAGCTCTAGAAAGGGTCGCAGAAACCCAGAACGCTAGAAACTCTTTAATCTAGAACTCCAGTGTTCCCCAAGTTCTGTTTCCTGTCTCCTTTGAAATACCAGAACTTTTAGGAATTGCCACGGTGGATATTCCGACTCGTAAAATGGCGCAACATCCAAATCCTAGAATCCAGAACATCAGTGTCTAGAATTCTCACCTGTTAAGACCAGAAGTTGGCAAACTATGACCTTCTGACCAAATCCAACTTGCCGATTTTTGTAAATAAAGTTGTACTGGAGCACAGCCACACCGTTCATTGACATAGTGTCGATGGCTGCCTTCTTGCTACAATGGCGGACTTGAGTTGTTATGATAAAGACTGGCCCTTAGCAGAAAAACTTTGCCAAGGGCTGTGCTAGACCACTGATGTCCTAGAATGGAGTCTGGAGCTCTAGACTGGAATTCTCATATTTTGGGGTTCTAGAACCTCATATCCTAGATGGTCTGTATTCCACCTCCTTGAAATACGAGACCATGAAACAGAAGAACGACTTTATCATCATGAAATCTCTGAATTACCAAACAGCAGAGCTTTCAAATCTTGGAATCTCAGAGCTTACAACTCCAGAAAACTTCGCCCCTTTGGGTCCTTGAGTGTCCAAGTCGAGAACCCCAGAACCTGAGCATTCTAGATGTCTAGGACACAGGTGCTCAGTTAGCGCTCAGAGGATCTAAACAGCGACCTTAAAAGCACCGTGCTCTAAAGAACAAAACGAGAGGGGCGCCTGGGTGGCTCAGTCAGTTGAGCATCCGACTTTGGCTCAGGTCAGGATCTCACAGTTTGTGAGTTCGAGCCCCGTGTCGGGCTCTGTGCTGACAGCTCAGAGCCTGGAGCCTGTTTCAGATTCTGTGTCTCTCTCTCTGCCCCTTCCCCGCTCATGCTGTGTCTCTCAAAAATGAATAAACATTTAAAAAATTGTAAAAAAAAAAAAAAAAAAAAAAAAAAAAAGAACAAAACGAGAGTCTGACACTCTTCTGGCAGGTTTGCTGCCTCGTTTACCGCAGCCTCCCCCCCTACACGCGCGCGTGCGCGCACACACACACACACACACACACACTCTCTATTGTATTACACCTGTGGCTTACATACTCTGCATGGCACAGCTGGAAAGGAGTGAACTGGAGTTCCAGGTTCAGGCAGCTCTCTGTAAGGGGAGGACACGCAAATAGACACCGGGGACCTGACAGGTCCCCCCTCCCATCTTCCCCATCCCTCCTTCCCCGGAGCCCACACTTACGGGCAATGGAGTCAAGATTGTACTCAGAGCCAGGCTCATAGTCGCAGTAAATGTTAAGGAACGGGCTGCCCTTGTCCCCTGAATCCTGGGATGGGAAACTGGCCTCAGGAAAGAGGAGCGGCACCAAGGGGCATCTGGGTGAGACTCAGGGGGATCCGCCGTGCGTGTAAGGAGAAGGGAATGGGTAGGCGGAGGGAGGCTGGATACCTTGATGAACGTGATCCCCACAACCAGGCCCCGCTTTGGGGGCGACTTGTTGAAGGTGTCGATGGAGACAATCTCCGCGTCCACTGGGAGGGGACAGTTCAAAGTTCGCGTTTCGGGCAGACTTCTGACCCCTCTATCCCCCATCATGGCGACCCCTGACCTCTAGTAATCGCTAATCTCCGACCATCTCTGCAATTATCATTACTTCTGGCTCCACGTGAGTCCTGATCATCATAACCACGGTACGAGGACTCCTGAACCCTAACCACTGACACCAACGCCTCCTGATCATCAGCCTTCACCCCTTTCAATCACCCCGATCCCATTCTCCCATCATGGGGACCCAGCTCAGGGCCTCAGAAGCCTTCTCAACACCACGTTCCAGCCCCCCCGACCCCATGGCGCCACGCACCGGGAATATAGTTGAACTGCAGCTCCTTGGCCACGGGCCGGATTTTCTGTCGGAGGTCCTGGTAGCGGAAGCCCAGCACCTTGCCTTTAAGGGTGGCGGCCAGCAGCTCCCCGCGCCCGCCCGCGCCGCCCGCCAGCCCGTACACGTTGCTCTGCGACGAGAAGCGCGTGAAGCTATCCTCGCGCAGCGGGCAAGGCCCTGCGGCCACGGCCGCCTCCCCCATCACGCCCCTCCACCACTCACCCCGGCGGCGCCCGCCGCCGCCCGCCCTACCCCACCCCACCCACCGCTCCCGAAGCGACCCAGACGGCCGGGTGCTCGCCCGTCGCGCAGACTGATGACGTAGAGAAGCTGGCGTCGTTGCCCTTTACCAAGATGGCCACCCGTCGGGCGGCCAGGGCTTCCCAGAAGACCCCACCCCCACCCCCGCCATCGCGCCTGCGCGCTCCTCCCCGCTCTTTTTCGGAGTCCCGGAGAGGGGCCTGCTGGCTGATTGTGGCCTGAAGCTGGGAGGTGGTGGCCCTCGCTGTGGGTTGTGTGGCAGGTAGAACAGTAAGAATCATACAACTCAATATAGTCCGTACGTGCCAGGAACTGTTCTAAGCGTTTTGGCTTTGTCGATTGATTTAAAACCCACGAACAGGCTGGAATCCAGACGCAGGAGGTCATTTTGTCTAAGATCACGCAGCTTCGCTGAGAAGTAGAGTCCAAACAAGACTGTCCCAGAGTTCTTTTAATCACGTTACCTTTAAAATGGTGAAATGCATGCTTAGCCAAGGAAAAAGGATCTGGCCTTCTGTCCTGGCACCTCCTTTATTGAATACCTTTCTGCTAGTCATGCTGGCCCGGATGATCTCTGAATGCTGACAACCACCCAGCTATGGTTAACCCGCGTTCATCGACTCAGCGTTTATGTGCTGGGACCCAGTAAGTGCGCGATAACCCTTAAGTGAGCATAGTAAGTGCTCATTTATCTCAATGAATCCTTGTAACCCCGCCAAGAAGTTGCTTCTCCCAGTGTGTAGAGGATGAAATTGTGGCCCTGAGATGCTAGAAAATGGTGGAGACTGGACCTTAACCAGGTGTTTCTGACTGTGGGGTCTTTAAGGGGTTCCTATGTGGGGTTTTTTTGGTCCCTAGAAGGGCATCAGGGGTTTAGGCACTCTGTATACACCTGAAAATCACTTCCAGTAGACACGAGTTGTCCAACTGTTGTGGCCACATGGAGTAAACTTGTCACCACCCCCCCCCCCCCTGCAGAAACGTGCCTGCGTGTGCGTGGATGCACGCGGACTGCAAGGTCCGTGAAGGCGGTGACTGGATCTCCCTTGGTCACAGTTAGATCCCCAGCACCTGGACCACAAGTCTGGACATAAAGTAAGCATTCAGTAAATGTGTTAAAAATCCATAAACTCTGTGCCAGGCCCTTTGCCAAGCACAGAGGACAACTTTTTTTGTTTTGTTTTGTTTTGAGAGAGGAAGAGAGCAGGAGTAGGAGAGGGGCAGAGAGAGAGGGAGAGAGGGAGAATCCCAAGCAGGCTCCACACTCAGCGAGGAGCCCGATGCAGAGCTTGATCCCACGACCCTGAGATCATGACCTGAGCCAAAATCAAGAGTTGGATGCTCAACCGAGCCACCCAGGCGCCCCAACGAGGACTTGTTACAAAGGAAATGTAAGAGGAAAGTGCTCAAAGGCACATAGGACCTGGAGGGTGGTGAAGAGGGGCTTCATGTCAGCTCCAGACTTTGGGATGTGGGGAGTTGGGGAGTAAAACCTCCAGGAGGGCAGGGTCTGGATATGTGGCTAATGCTGTATTCCCAGGGTTTAGACCAGGCATGGCATACGGTAGGTGCTTAGTAAATACTTGCTGAGTAGAATGTGGGGTCTAATTCTGCTTCTGAACAATGTTTTCTTCAGGCTTCTGTCTCACGTGGTAACCTCTAAACTACATTCACTTAATATCTGTTGAGTGAATAATGGAAGTTACAGGTTTGAAAGGAAAGAATTGTCCTGTTTAATGGTTTCCACCTCTAGGGGCAAATTTGAATCAGCTGTGGAATTTTCAGGAAAAAACAAAAACCCCCAGAAGAGTGGAGAACTTCAACCAAATCCAGTCTATTGTGCTGTGACCCAAGCCTGTGTACTTTTACTGATTTTCAGCACAGCCAGGGTTGAGACTCTCTGTTTAGGTCACTGACGGCAGAAACAGATTCAGGCACCACTTACCTTCAGCCTGTGCCCACAGCAGACATCAGCAATCGATCTCAGCTCTCAGGAATCTTAGAACTGAGTTCTAGGCAGCCATCACCAGTCCACTGGAGCTGTGGGAGGAGCTGAAGGGGACAGGAGCAGGGCAGGGTGTCATCGTCCACACTCTCTTGACACCATGAACCTGAACCTTTCTTAAACTTCTTCCAGGCTGTCGTCTGGAGCACCTCTTTGAGAGTGGGTCTCCCGGGCAGGCCCGCCTCTGCATCCTGTCCCCTGACCCCCCATGGTATGGTGACTCTGTGTCGTTGACTCTGTGTCGTGAGCCTCCTCCAGCTTTGTGTCCCCTCCCCCCCCACCCGCCTCCAGCCAGGAGGGCCCAGCCCCGTGCCTGGGGCAGTGCAAGCACATCAGACCGCTCACCAACACACATGCCTACGTCGTGGGGTGCGGACGAGGCAGGTGGTTCTGACCAAGCTTTCCGAGGCCACTCCTGTGGTTCCTTCCGATACCCACTTGGTCGTCCTCATGCCCTGCCCACCTAAGTCATCTCCTCCCTTTTCTTGTGAGCTCAGCGGGCCCCAACAGATGCCACCGGGGCTTTCAACCCTCCTTTCAGGGCAACATGGACACGAGGGGAGGCAGAGAGGTTCGGTGGGCCTCTCCCACCCTTACTGCTGCTCTCGTTGCCTTCCATCCCTCCAGCCAGATGAGGCTGACGCGGCCACCCACTGTCCCAGGGGAGGAAACCGAGGCCCACAGAACCCGGAGAACGTTGGATCGAGGCAGGTGCGCCCAGAATGCCAAGCCCGCGGCTCCTCCCTGAGCCCAGGATCCCGGTCACACTCACCCTCTTCTTCCCCACAGAGCGTGCCCAGAGCCCAGGGTGGGGACCAGGCGGGAAGGGAGACAGGACACCAGCCCCGGAGACACAACGGGGCAGCAGAGGTGAGGAGGAAGAGAGACTCATGCGAAGTGTTCTTTTTTATTTTTCTTTCTCAGGCCAGCTGCAGCTTCCGACCACAAAACCTCAAAGCACTAGGGAAGGAGCAGATGTCAGGGTGGGCGTGGGGACGGCCCTCTGAGCTCCAGGGCCTGCGGTCTATCCTGAGAGGTCAGGGCTGCAGGACGCCGTGGGGGTTCCCGGCACCGGAGGGGAAGGAGCCCGCCCCCACGGGGAGAGCAAATCTCAGCGGCTACGTGTGCTCAGGGCTCGGCTGGAGGACAGGTGGGAGAGACTGAAGCCAGTCTTGCGACTCAGCTGGTCAGGAGGCGGGGGACCAGATGCTGACCCCCCCACCCCTGGCGGCACCCACAGCAAACAGGTCTGTGTCAGAGATTCTGTGTTTGGGGTAGAGAAGGGCACCTCGGGGGGGGGGGGGGGGATTAAATAAACGGGCAGGAGGCGAGGGGGTGCAGTGAGAACAGAGGGGGACTGTCCGGCCGGCAGGCCCAGCCTCGGGGGCCCCGCGGCAGTGCTGAGCCCGCACCGCGGCTTGGGGAGACTCCTCTGCGGGAAGGGAGGGGAGGTCTCGCAGCCAAGGTCTCGGCCCCACGTCTCTGGGCTCACGCGCTGGAGGGGCGCGGGGGTAGAGAAGACGGGGCAGGAGGACGGGTGCCAGGGGGCTGGGGGTGCTTAGCGCAGGTCTTCCTCGTCACCCTGGATCGTCTTCTTGATGCGAAGCAGCATGGTGGTGAGCCACTGGTCCAGCCGGGAGATGGAGTCGTACTCCTTCACCTGCGACACAGCGGGGGAGGTGGCAGAGGGCGCCGGTCCCACAGCCGGCCCTGACGCCCTCCTTGTCCCCAGTCCCAGATTCTCTGGGTGTGTCCCGGCCAGCCTCTCTGAGGAGGAGCGAGGGGAGGGGGGCTCCCTCTAAGGCTGCCTTGGGGAAAAGAAAAGATTTTTGCGGCATAGAACGGTCCAGCTTCCTTGTTTTCTGGGTGGGAAACAGGCCTGGCTGCGTGAGGGCGGCCTGTTCCGGACGCCACGGGGATGGGGGCCTGTCGCCCTGCCGTGGCCCTGCTTCTCCCTTCTCCGTGGCTGATCCTCCTCGTGTCCCACCCACCGCCCGGGGCAGGATGGACCGGAGGGACTCTGGTCTCTGTCATCGGTAGCGGTGTAGGATTCCTGAAGGGCCCCCAGGAAACGTGATTGACAGATGGGAGTCCAGACGACTGGATCAGGACCCGACCTGGGCCCAACAGAGTTCCAGAATGTTCAGAACAGAGTATGGAAAGGAAGAAACACCTCTGTGGGGTGGTTCTGTCACGGAGGTTGGTGCTGGAAGAGGGAGCCCTTCCACGACTCGTCCCCCTCCCTCCCTGCTCCTCCCAGCTGCTCACCTGGGGCACCGAGTACTGCAAAGACCTTGGCCTTCAGGGGCAGACACACACGGGGCTGCATCCCAGCTCTGCCCCCAAGGGGCCGAGGATGAGTCCCCGCACCTCACTGCCATCATCTCTAACGTGGGGAGAACACCTCCCTGTACCTCTGGGGCTCCTTGGGAGAATTCTGGGGTGACTGGACAAAGGAATTCACAGCCGGGGACAGGGCCGGAGCCAGGGAAAGGGTGGGTGGGATTCCCAGGAGAGAGTGTCTGAGGAGGGCGGGCCCCGCCACGGCCACTCACCGCTTCGGTGTAGCTGTCAATGTTCTGCTCCTCGTGGGCATCTAACAATTTCTGCAAGAAAATGGCAGGCAGACGGGTCAGGGGCCAAGGCCGGCCGCGCGCCTGACCTGGATTAGATCCACCCGTTAGATCCACGCCTGACCCGGCGGTGCAGGTCAGGGGGCTCCCGTGCCGGGAGGAAGGGGTAGTTTCCGGTCCTGCCCTGTGCGTGTGCATGCAGGCATGTGCGTGCGTGCGATCACGCGGCCTCCCAGCTCTGCCGTCTCCGCCACCACCCGAGCCTTACTTTTCCCAGCTAGAAAACGGAGGCCCACACGGCACAGGAGGGAAAACAAAACAAAGACGGAGACCCTTAAGAACCACCGCACAGATCTCGGCAGTTACGGTGGGTGGAGCCCGCGGCTGCCCCCCCCCCCCCCCCCCCCCCCCCCCCCCCCCCCCCCCCCC
>NW_026059536.1:49030-51059 GCF_023721935.1 Panthera uncia
CCCCCCCCCCCCCCCCCCCCCCCCCCCGCCGCCCCCAGCCCACCCGGCACTCACTTTCATTAGCGTGCACTCCCGGGAGCCAGAGAACGCAGGGAACAGCTCCTCATACTTCTGGACGGCGAGCTAAACGTCACAAGGGTGGCAAGAGGGGACAAGCTCATGAAGAGGGGCCATCGGAGCCACCGGCCTGGCAGCCAAGGGGACCTGGAGACACCTGGCCCCCGAGTCCTTCTCTGTGCCCCTCCCCCAGCGTCACCTGGCTCCGTGCCTGGCGGCACCTCCGTGGGGCTGTGCCGGGCCAAGCGTGGCCGCAGTGACAGCTTGTGGGGAGGAAGCGGGAAGGGTTTCCCAGGCCGGTGCCCAGGGCAGGGGGCAAACACCAACTGCCTCGCAGGAGTACCTCCTATGTGCCAGGGCTGGTGCTGGGCACTTCTCAGTTAACCACCATGAGGCCCCGGGGAGGGTCACGTGATGGGGACCCCCGTTTTGAAAGCGGGGAAACGCCATGACCTGCTCGGGGCACAGGGGACGTGGGGGCGGGGACGTGGACTGGCCCCACAGCAAAGCCCGAGCTCTCACCCACAGCGGGAGCGGGGGCTGGCGGCCGTGCTCAGACACACCCCGAGGCTGAGGGCGGGGTGGCCGGAGACCCCAGGAAATGCCGAACCCGGACCCCGAGGACTCCAGCTCCTCCTCTGGCTAGGCCATCCCCTGCCCCCTCAGCCAGCACTGGCTCCGCTCTTGCCGAGAAGCCCTGAAAATGGGTGGTGTGGGCACGCGAGCTACAGTATAAATCATGACTCTGGGAGTCAGAAAGATCTGGAATCCAGCCCTGTGGCCTTGAATAAGGGGCTCCGGCCTCACCATCCTCAGCTGTAGAACAGGGTAACAGTGGTGCCGACCTCAAGGGACGCAGTAAGGACCCAAAACGTGCTCTCACGGAAGAAAAAGCCTGGCACCAAGTGAGCCAGGAGCCGGGCGCGTGACAACAGGAACAGAAACACGTCAGTGAGAACGAGCGTGTCCCGCCCACAGCTGACTGCAGGCACCGGACGTGAGGGAGGGGCTCACCCCTTGCCGAGAGGGGCCTTGGCCTAATGACAGACCCAGGGCTCCGGGGTGGCCACTGGGAGGAGGGGGAGGCCCTGGGTGGGCCCACGGGGCCGCGCGCACCTTGGCATTGAGCATGTCGATGCAGAAGTGGCAGAGGGCCGCCTTGAAGAAGTAGTCCTTGGCGCTGTACTTGAGGAGGGGGCTGTCCATGGCATTGGTTCCCACCTGTGCGCATGTGCAGGTGGCACCGTAAGCTCGGGGCTGGCAGCCGTGCGGGGGGGGGGGGGGGGGGGGGACTGGGGTCAGTGCGTCTGTGTCCAGGCTGAAGCCCGGTTAACCTGAGACACTAAGGGCAGGGAGGCCGAGGACCAGCCCAGAGAAGTCAGCCAATGGTGTGCGGGCGGCCACAGAGCAGTGTGTCACAGGGGGGTGGGCTGCCACAGGGCTGAAGCCAGGTGTCCGTGCCCCCCCCCCCCCCCCCCGCCGAGGCAGCCGAGATGACGGGGAGGCGGTGGCCCCACTGTCAGGCCTGAGGGAGGCAGACACACTGGTGGGCAGAGGGGTGGCAGGAGGCGGGAACTTGAGAGCCGGCGCCCGCCCCCCTCCCCTCCGAGGCCAGCTGCCTGCCTTTCTCTTGGCCGCGCTGAACCTACTGGGACAGCCTAGCCCGCCCCGCCCGCCCCGCCCAGCCCAGGGGAGCCTGCACACCCGTGGGTCGCTCCCTTCCCGTCCCCCCCACCATGCCTCCTGGGGGCTGCTCAGCCACCTCCGGCCACCCCAGGCCTCCGCGATTCTTCCCGTTCCCTGGGCCTCCCAGGAAGCCCTCCGTGAGACGCGCACAGGGGAGAGGGCAGAGAGGAGAGGGCGGCGACGCCGCGAGGAGTGGTGGGTGGAGAGTTTTGCCAGGGACGACAGGATGAGCTCGGGGAGGGGGGAGGTAACGGAGGGAGCACCGTGCAGGGACGACGGGCCACAC